>NW_016107904.1:869191-876903 GCF_001604975.1 Cebus imitator
AAAAGAAGTATAAGATTTTTAGCCCCACCCCAGATCTGCTGGATCAGAAACTCTGGGGCTGTAGCTCAGCAACATGTACTTGAACAGGTCCTCCAGGGGATCCTGATGCATGCCAGAGTCTGAGAACCATAGGCCTATGTGAACTTTATCTCCTAAAGGTTTTCTGTAGCAGCCAACAGCAGTAGCTTGAGGCATCTGGATGAGCTGTTTGTTGGCAGCCATCCTTTACAGTCTTTCTGCATTTTAAATAATGTTCATTTCTTCCCTGGCATCTCTGTGTAATGATAAAGTGGCACTCTGGCTGTTTAAAAGGTAAGCGAAACTGTTTCTTGGTAAGTGTAGATATAAAGGCATGTACAAAAAAGGAGACAAGCTCTTTACTATCCATCTTTTAGCTACTCTGATTGTGTGGCTGGAGCATTCACTCTGATTAACTCTCCCCTCCTCTCCAAATCAGAACATTTCATGTCTATTATTACACACCCTTTAAATTGGTTTGGAATCCCAGCCTCTGCTTTGCAGAATGTTTTGTGACTGCATGGTGGCAGGGCCTTGTTTCTGCCATGTCCTTTGGATTTGGATTGTCCTATGAATATATGACAAGGAGCATAGGCAATTAGAATCAAGGGCTCACCAGGTTCCATGTGAAGTTGTTTTCTTAAAGGTCAGACCGCTGTCCACTTTGTGAATGTAAGTACAAACTGGAGAAATGCTGGCCTTGGCTTCAGGCCAAGGTATCCTGGCATTTAGGATACATTTGAAGGTATATGTAACTTTTCTTTTTCTTATGAGAATCTAACAGGCCAGACATATACAGATGGTCCCTGACTTAAGAAGATTCTACTTATGGTTTTTCAACTCTATGATGGTATGAGAATGAGACGCATTCAATACACTCCTTGACTCATGATGGGGCTACATCTGGATAAATGTGTGGTTAAGTTGAAAATACCATTAAGTCAAAGACGCACTTTCTACTTGGAATGGGTTTATCAGGACACAACCCCATCATAAAATGAGGAACATTTGTAATTAATGACAATGTTGAAGTACAATTTTTGTGGGCTGGAAAATGGGCCAGGCTACTAAGGAAAAGAAATGCTTTTTGGAAGAGATGGACGTTGAGATGAGATTTACTTAACCGCTATGTAGTTGTGAGCAAGTTACTGAACCTCTTTAAGCCTTAGTTTCAGTACCTGAAAAGTGGGTATAATATAGGGATTTACGTCTTAGGGTTGTTGTGAAAACCAAGTGAAATTATGCATGTAAAGTACTTAGCAGAGTGTCAGCAATCATGTATGTGCTCAGTAATTCGGAGCCACTTAAAATTTATACATGTGGATGGCACATACATATACATTTGTAAATGCTCATATGTATATGCTCTAGCATGTATATGCACATATATATATATATGCATATACAAACATATAAAATGGACACATGAACAGACATATCTATTAATATATGGCCAAATAATTGGCTATTGCATGTATTGGAGTTATCAGATCAATGTATACCTCAAACTATTCCTTCCTTTCCCTCTCTTCATATGCCTTTCCCTGTCATTGTCACATTTGCCTTAAGGCAGTCATCCTCATTAAAACGCTAATGTCCTTGGGACTGGTCACTCTCTACCCATGTGAGCTTCGCTGTAATGTGGGAAAGGGAAGTGGGATGGGACATTCAGAGCCCAGGCTATGAGGGCACAGTGGCGGTAGGAAAGCATTTGAGCACAGGAGTGGGATATGGAAGCAGACTCAAGTTGGTGCTTGCCTCCCTCAAAGTGTGCTCAGGACTGTCACAGAGTGGAGGGGAGGCCACCTTGTTCTGGTGGTACATATTGACTCTCAGCATGACTATTTCTCTGTCTCTTAGGACCTTGTCCTTCACCACATCTTTGGACACAGGTCTTCAGTTGTCCAAGCAGGGGAGTGCAGATGGAGTGGCAGAGACCTCTGATCCAGCCCCTGCCTGCCTCACCAGCCTTGGCCAGTTTCACTCTCCCCTTTTCTCTCTGTGCTCTTACATCATGGGTCTTATTTCAAGATGCTACATTTTCTCTAAGCTTAGGGCCCTTGCACATGCTGGTTTTTTTTCTGCTTGGAATGCTGTTCTCACACTCCTGGCCTACCTGTGTTTCACTTACCCTTCAGGCATTAGCTCAAATATCACTTCCTTAAGGAGACGCCACTGGCCTCTTCCACATTAGGCTTGTGTCTCTACTATGTGCCCTGTAGTACTTTGTCCTACATTTTGTAACCCTTGTATCCCCAGAGCTTAACATAGTGCTTAGCACATAGGATGTGTTATTATTTGCTGTTGAAGAAGGAAGTGTTCACGTGGATGGCAGGAGTTGGGAGGAAGGAGAAATAAACTAAGCATGAATTCATTTGTTCACTTCTTCTCCATCTTGGTTAAAATTTATTCCTGGACCCCTAGATGGAAGCTGTTTACGGAAAGGAAACTGCTATAGTTAGAAAAAGAAATAAAAAGGCATCTTCACAGTTTATGTGAATTTCTTTACTTTCTTTCAAATTTTATGGCATGACAAGAATCTCTTATCCTATCAGCCTCAGGGGCTTAAATTGTTAGCTTGTGGCTCTGTGAAATGTATCTTCCCCATAAGCTCAGTTGCAAAATGGGTACTTTATAAATCTTAGAAATAAACACACACTTTACCTTTTCTATCTTAGTAGGTGGTAGCACCAAGAATTTCTGGGAATTTGAACATTTCTTTCACAATACTGTGCAGGAAGTGGTTTATCGTTTTACTTTGAGTCGATGTTCCTGGTAATAACATTCACACGTCTCAGATGGGTGTAATTGTTTAGCTGTCACCCCCAAACTTAGTCATACCATTGATCTGACATCAGAAAGTACTTATGCTATTGATCTAGTGTCAGATGGGTGGGATAATATTAATAATGGGCTTAGATTGACATCTTGAGTTGACAGATTATCAAGTCACATTTTCCCACAGCCAAACTACTGACAGGCTTGGAACTTTTCCTTACCTACACAGATCCCCTTGACCTTTAACTTCTTGTTACATGTGCTAAATCCAGTACTCATTTAATGGCACTGGGAATGCTCCCAGTTCAGCTTATTTCCAATGCACAGATGGAGAATCTAGAATGATCTAAACTTAGCTGAGAGCATCACCCATAAGAGGTAAACAACAAATATCTGTTGAATGGATGAATAAGAAAATTCAAATTTATGGCTTGCGTACTAAGAAAGGTGGTCAGGGATGGTCAGGTGACACTGATCATGGTGTCCTAAGCATTTAAAGGTAGATTGTCACAGCAGCTGGCACCAGCCTGCAACAGCCATGACAAATATTCCAGGTAAGCTGGGGCATTGACCAGAATATGTGGCTTGAAATCAGGGGTGTCTGGGAGGAAATGCTTGGGACCCCACCTTAGCCCTTCAATTCTGTGGTTTAAGGGCTTGCTCCCTGCTGTGTTCCTGGACCAGCAGCATCAGCATCTCCAGGGAGCTTATGAGAAATGTAAATTTTCTGCCTCCACCCTAGTTCTACTGAATCAGAATCTGCATTTCTAACAAGATCTCCAGGTGATTCTCATTAAAGTTTGAGATGCACTGGTTTAAGAGTTTCATTCCTCTTCAGATGCAAATGGTTTAAAGCAAAATTCTTCCTAGGACTGCAAGAGTTTAGATTCTAGGTCTTAGGTTCTTAACCTCCGCATACGACCTTTAGAAGGTCCAAGTTCTTAGCTGTAAGCAACAGAAACATGCTTGGGCTGATCTAAGTGATTTATTAGAAAGGCTACTGCATAGCTCTCAGAATGACTGAAAAGGATGGGGAACCAGGCTGAGAAACTGAAACAAGGGCTGCTAGTTAGCTAGGACCTCAGCCCAAACACCACCATAGAACCAGTTTGGTGGAGACATTGCTGCCACTGTCACTAAGGCCACTGATGTTACAGCGAGATCATAGGATGTTATATGCTGAAGATAGCTTGTGAAGGCCAGTTGCCTGCCTCTTCCCATTCTGCATTCACTGATGTTTAGTCCATTTGGAAGCTTGAAATCAGCTGTGGTGGGAATTTTTACACTGTGGAAATCAGCATATTCTACATTTGAGGTTTTTTTTTTTTTTTTTAGAGTTGGTTTATCAGCACACCGCTGCACTGAGTCCATTGCTGGTACCACTGGAAACTGGATGTTGCTGCTATAACTGATGTTAAGATGAATATTTACCTGTACCCCACAACCTCTTTGTTTTTGGTATTACTAACCTGAGGGAAGTGTCATGTGACCTCGGTCTAGATCAGTGTTTCCTATCATTGGGTGCACAATGGAATTACCTGGAGAATTTAAAAAATTACTAATGCTTGACTTCCAACCCCAGAAATTCAGACTTAATTTGTTGAGTGAGGGATTATTAAAATGTGGCTCCTGGACCAGCAGCATTACTTGGGAACTTGTTAGAAATGGAAATTCTTGGGCCCCACTCCAGACCTACTGCATCAGAAACTCTAGAGGTGGGGCCCAGCGATTTGTGTTGTAGTACGTTCCCCAGCTGGTTCTGATGCAGCTAAAGTCTGAGAACCACCAGTCTGGGGATGAGGTTTGGGCATCTGGACTTTAAAAAAATTCACAGGTCATTGGAAAGTGCAGCCAGCATTGAAAACCAGAGGGTTGGTAGTTTATTAAGGGGCTTTATGTGTCTGCCCTCACTTACAGGGATTGTGGCTGGTTTAAGCCAGTGGGCAGAGGCATACCCATAGGATGGTAGGCTGAGATTAAATAGCATCTGAGATCTGCATTTGTGGTGAAGATCAGTACATTCCAGTTTGAATTCTCAGACATCAAACATGGGCCATCTAATGGAACCCTTTTGTAGGATTGTCAGTAGAGAACTGCCATTGGAAAGTGTTTCACCTAGTAGTTTTCGAACATTGCAACCCTCAGTTCAGAGCCACCTGGGGTACTGGTTAGAATGTAGGTTCTTGGGTCCCATCTCATACTGAATCAGATTCTGGGGACTGGATGGATAGAGTCTGGACATCTATTAAACAAGTTCCTTACATCACTCTTCCTTACAACACATTTTGAACCACTGAATTAGTCTGGGGAGGAGGAGGGATGGACAGCTAGTGATTTCAGTAAACCCAAGTGGGGCATTTTTGGTCAGGGGCTGATTCTGCGGACTGCTCACAAAGTCCTAACAAAGAACTGACTAGGTTCTAACAAACTACTGAAAAGTTAGCAGAAAAGCTGGGAATTCCAGATGAACCTTCAACAAGTCCCTGGATTTGAAAACAGTGAAAAGCTATACAAATGGTCAATCGTTTGGATCTCTTTCCTAAGTGTTTTGGACCTTGTGTTAAAATAAGAGGGGAGAAAAATGTAAAGAAGCAACTTCATTTTTATTTCAGTTTTTATTGGGTTCAGTATAAATGTGTCATTAATGTTTAAATTCTGGCAACTTTTGGATAATAGAAATTGGTTGCAAGACTCATTGGAGAAGCTTGTAATGGGTAGATCTTATGGTTTTAAAATTAGCAACAATACAGTTCTAATTTTGAAAGAATTGTGTGTTCTCTGAGAGTTTTGGGAGACAAGGAAGTTGAGAAATTGAGTAAATTGCCTGTACTTTTAAGGGATGAATCTGGGATATGAACGTAGGGCTTGTTTGTCTCAAATAGCTTTTAAGCCCAGAATTTCCTCTCTATGCGTTTTTGTGATTGAGAAAAAAATAACATTGGAAATTTTTCATAGCAAGTTGGTGAAAAAATACTATAGGAAGGAACAAAGGTGAGCTAGGTGATCAGAAGGCCAAAGGAGGTTATTTTGTTCTTAAGTGGTTTAAGCAGAGTCAATAAACGATCCGTGGCTAACAGCTGAGGAAATAATCCTGGATGTAGTTTTAATGCTAATTGGCTCCTGGTCCCTGGAGGTATAAAATCCAAGAAAGTTTCAGGATGAGTTAGATTGACTAAGACCTGGGGGAGGAATTATGTCTAGATTAAGCAGAGATTGGTCATGCTTGAAAGGTATGAAAAAATGAAGAAATTAAAAAAATAAAACAGTGAGACTTTAAAGTTTGAAAAGTTTTATTTGACATATTTCTCTGTGAAGGAAGTAAATATTTTATTTTATAGCGTGGAAACTGAGGCTTAAGAAAGTTTTAGAATTTACCCAAGATCTTGGAGGGATTGACAACTACTGATTTCAATAAACCCAAGGAGATGATAGAGTAGCAGGGCTGACTAGAATCTCCTGACTCTTTCTCTTATACCACAGTACCTAAATATATGCAGGGATTTGTAAATACTAAAGTCTTATTATGAATTATGTACTTCTTTTGTGTTAATTGGTACTAATATTGGTTAATACTTAGGCTTAGTGATTTAAAGAACTGTTTATTGATGCCTGGGACCTAGCTAAGAAATCCTGATTGAGTTGATCTGAGGTGTGGCCTGGGATTTGGGACTTTTAAAAGGTGATCCTGATGTGTAATAAACTAAGAATTACTGGAATGGAAAACTCTCCCTCTCTTGCTTTATTATCTTGCCCTTGCTCTCTTTTGGGAACAGTTTTGGGAACAAGAGGCCATAAACAAAGCACCCTCATTAATCCGTTACCATAACAGCAGGCCAGGGAGTAACCTGGCAAACACACGTAAATGGGAAACATAAATTTTGCACTTAGTCAAATTTGGAGGTTAGCATCATCTTTCATTCATCCAGAGACCTTCCCGAGCCCGTCCTAGCTAAAGACCAAATGCGGGCTAATTCCCACCATCCTCAAAGGGACTTTTATTTGTTCTTCTAATGTCATGGCAGTTGAGACTTTGTCATGATGAGAGTCCTTAGTGGATAGAGTAAGAAATTATTCTTGAAGTTTTATAAATATGTTTGTGCTTCAGTCTCAGCACCTGCAAAATGGGGATAACAACAACCTCTTAATGCTAGTGGCAAAGTTAGATGGGATAAGTTTTTATATAGCACCTAGAACGCTTCCTGGCACAAAAAGTAGCTCTTTTCTAAGTGCTGGGTATTACAGCTAGTCCCCTGGCTTTATTTTTCTCGTTAGACTTGAGGCTCAACTAAGACATTCAGGAACTGAAACACCCAATCAAAACATAAGCTCTTACTCGGATGAGTGGTTAGTGTGCAAAATATAAAGATAGCCTAGATTTAACATATATAACATAAATATATATTAACATTTATACTAATTGCTCTTCTTTTCAGGAGAGGTATCCAGATATTTGTTGAAATGACATTAGCTAGAGTTTAAGCTTACCCTCATATCCTCAATATGAATTCCACTTGCAGTCCAGATTTTTAATAAAAATATTGGTAGGTAAATTTTTTTATTAATTTAGGTTTGAATCAGTCAGGTAATTGAGCTATAGAGACATAAATTTAGAAGGCTAATGTTTGTGTTAACTTCGAATCCTTTTCCTTGGGATTTTTGCTCCTTACTGGAATATCTGCTCACAGCTGTCAAGTGATGTTTAGTTTAATTCTACTTTAGGTGCATTATTGGTTTCTTTTTAGGCGTTCTTTTTTTCTTGGAGAAAGAGGGCTGTTTTAAATGTGTGGTTTGAGTATTCGAATAAAACAGAATATTCATCTCCTAAAAGTCAGGGTAAAGAGAAAGCAAGAAATATTTCTTTTTTGACTTGCATGCTTTTCTCCTGAAACTCCATACAGTAAGTAAAGAACATTGGC
>NW_016107904.1:876973-899157 GCF_001604975.1 Cebus imitator
TCACCCCTACACCTGATTTCAAATGTAAATTGCACGGCATTTAGCGCTAATGAAAATACTCTAGTGAAGGAAATTGTTAAGATTTTCTGGTGCTCCCCTAGGGGTAATATTAAAAACCCCGTTACTAACATCTCACTCTGAGAAGACAAAAATGTGCACTGAGAATACAAAAGCCCTGTTGGCATCTAAATGTGGGCCAATTAATTTGCTGTTATTGACGTGTGGATTTATGAGGAGATGTAAAAGTAGGACCCAGGAAATCTATTGAGATCCCCGTATTGCGGGACTCCTTGACCCTGGATTTTCAATGCTTGCCTAATCATGGCATTCTGCTTTCTATTTATTTATACAGTTGCTTCAATGAACAAATTAATAATTATACAGCACATTGACAAACATGCCGGGTAATATTTGCCAGATTTTAAATTAATTTAATTCAAGGGCCACTTCATTTACAGGATTCATCTGCACATCAGGCATCAGCCTTACCTCGTTGCTATTCATGCTATACCAAGATTTTTCGTCGTTTTCTCTCTTCTTTTCTTCTCTGCAGACAAAGACAGCACAACTTGCTATGCCAAATAAATAGACACTAACAGGCAGGTGGAAGACAGATAGATGACAGACAAATAGGAATACAGATAAATGCACATATGACATAAATTTAGAAGGAAGGATAATAGCTGTTACTATGATATGTGGAAAACAATTAGATTCCACTAAAATCTTGTATTTATTTTCTCTTTAGCTCCAATTTGCAATTTATCTTCTCTTGTTTTGCACCCACAAGCCTTCTTCACAATTTACAGACTAGAAATTCAAATGGATAGCTTATATTTCCAGAAATGATCACTCTTCTTGGAAACAGATAAAAAGTATGTAAAAATGGAACTTCATGGGCTTTTGAAGCCAGACAAAATTCTGAGTTGCTTTGTATATCAGTGAGGTTTGAGTGAAAGTGAATGACGAGATTGGATTGCATAGAAGGGGTCAGTTGCTTTTAGGAAAATTGCAGTTGAAACATAGGACGTAATTGTGCTTGGGTTTGTAAGAAAGAAAAAGGGTTTTAATTCAGTTGTGAGATATTATCATATATACAGTGATGGCTAAAGGTGAAACTCTGGCCAATTGGAAGGAATAAAACCAAGAAAATTAATGAATGAGTTTTCATGTATATGTCTTTTTTATGTTGTTTTTAATTTTTTTGAGATGGAGTCTCATTCTGTCGCCTAGGCTGGAGTGCAGTAGTGTGATCTCGGCTTACTGAAACCTCCACCTCCTGGATTCAAGTGATTCTTGTGCCTCAACCTCCCGAGTAGCTGCGACTACAGGCACACGCCACTATGCCTGGCTAATTTTTGTATTTTTAGTAGAGATGGGGTTTCACCACTTTGGTCAGGCTGGTCTCAAACTCTAGACCTCAAGTGATCCACTTACCTAGGCCTCCCAAAGTGCTGGCATTACAGGTGTGAGCCACCGAGCCCATCCATATATGTCTTCATTACATATGTCATTGCTGATTGAGCCAGGGTTTCTGCCATTTAAAGCCTGGACCTCAAATATGTTATCTTACATTAATGGACAGTAATGAAATGTAATGGAGTGTTAAGTTAACTCAAACCAGAGAACTATAAACCAGACTCCAATGAGCAAGTTTGTAAATTATTTTCATGCTGCTGGCATTCTAAGATTTGGGCATTAACTGGTCATAGTTGGCTTACAGGCTTTATAAATCAGGTGGCCATTCATTGTTAGGGGGAAACAAAATTTTTCCTACATATTTTTCACAAATTGTTACATATCCTGGGTATGGATCAATATCTATTACAAGAGTATGCTATGACTGGTAACTACTTTGAGTAAAACCATCACAGGATATGCTGCTTAATAATATCTGCCACTGAAAATACAGACATATGCTAGTGTTGTGTGCATATGTGTGTGCGCCACAATGTAAAGAGATAGATGCTTTTTCTTGTGACTGTGTTTATTCATTGCAATTGATTTAGGTTGTGTGTATGGACAGGGGGATGGGGAATCCACAGGGTGATATTGATAATGATAATTCTTTTATCTTGGGGGAGATAAATATCAAAGCTAGCATTATATTACAGAATCAGAGAACACTCTGCCTATGTGCATAGCTGTTTGTCTATCTGGAGTAAATTATTCTTAGAATACCATATTTCTTTTCTAAACAGAGAAGGATATTAAGGCACAATGCTATAAGGTGGCTCTTTTTTTTTTTTTTTTTTTTTTTTTTTTTTATGGTTTTTTTTTTTTTTTTTTTTTTTTTTTTTTTTTTTTTTTTTTTTTTTTTTTTAATGGAGCAACCATTTAGAGAAAAGCAGGCAAAGACTAGGCAGATAATTTTAGTGCAAGCAGGCTTTTGCTTCAGTACCCGAGATAATTGTCTCAATCTCCTTTTTACTCTGCAGGGTCACAGATGTCAAAAGGCATTCCCATGTGCAAGTGGAAATTGTGCAATACACAGCCCAGAAATTATGTGTCTTTTACTAAAAAATAATCAGGTAGACCTATATGCCATAGTAATTATAAAAATTATACTAGCATTTATTTGGTTATATTAATATGCTATTTGTATTAACTAGTTTTACTAATTACCTAATTACTGCCCACTAGGGTAATTACTTATCTTGATTAAATGAACGTTGAAAGGTGAATTCATAGTTACAAATTTGGTAATCATTTTTCTATCTGGAATAATAATACTGAGGGCAGATGCTCAATCCATTTAATACTCTCATTGATTGTCAAGCCAGAAGGACGTTATAAGGTGTAATTCATAAAACTACTGTAACTAAATAGAAGATGGAAGCAAATAGGTATACATTAGAAGCACTTAGTGGTGTTCCCTTGATAAAAAGGAGCATTAAAATGGATGACTTGAAAGTCACTTTTAAAAAGGTATGGTGGAAAAAGCAAAGATTTTGGCCCCAGACGGACTTGAGTTTGAATCTTAGCTTCATACAGCTTGAGGAAAGGAACCTGAACTCTGTAAGCCTCATTTTCCTATTCCGTATAGTGCAGATATTGTATTCAATGTCAGCTTCTAGTATTGTGAGGAGTGAATTAAACAATGTCTGTAAAGTATCTGGAACTGAGGAAGCCTCTTTTAAATCTACTGTTATTAATCCTTCTACTCTAAGATTTGGGTTTCATAATCATGATATATTGTTTAATTATGATGATGAATCATATTTTGAAATAGAAGTTATTAGGATGACTGGTAATGTGAGGAAAAGAAGATTCTCATTAGAAGTATGCCTCAGCTGCTTACCTGTATTATCACCAACCCTAAAATGTACTGGTTATAGAAGACAGGGTTACGCTTCCACATGGGCATCACCTGTGTGAATATAAGCATCCTGAAGGTAAAGACTTAGTCCCTTTAACTCTGTATCTTCAGAACTTACATGCCCAGTACAGTCTGCTTAAAGAATATTTGTTCATTGGATAAAGGAATTAACAGATGAATATCTGTCTAAATGTTTATGTAATAAATACATCATATCCTTTGTGTTCTCCATGGCTCAGAAGTTCACTTTGAGTTCACAGAGTTCATCTGTGTTCCTAGGACAATAAGACATCATCTCTGTGGGCATTATCTCTCTGACATTTTGCATGTCAGTGGCTACATAGATTGGTGTGGTTTGCATGGAACCCTTCTTATCAATGTAACATTCAACGTGATAATGAAATAAATCTTGTCTCCCTCCTGTCACCACAGGTATGCAATTTATTTTGCACTCTGGTTCCCCTCTGTTCTCAGGCTGCTGCAGGCTGGCATGGCTGATCCCAAGACCAGGCCAGAAACACTTCCTGGGATAACCTATTAGGAGCATGCAGGCAACCTTTGAATGTCGGAAAATGAAGAGCTTACTGGGTGGACAAGAGGGAAGGGCTAGTCCAACACATATCCTCGAGAGAGTCTGTACCATTTAGTACACTCCCTGCCAGCCCTCTCAAAGGCGTTGATAACAAGAAAAAGGTAGAGAGTGTGAGCATCAGTAACTGCGAGTAACACACGCATGGTGATGGTGCAAAGTTGAGTGTGAACACTACCACCAGTGGTCATGGTGAATTGACAATTGCAGATACCACGATTCACCCTGATAGATGGAAATTGGAATAAAACACCAATCGGGGAGGGGGGTAATTACTTGGACAATTTGTTTTATGAATGAATTTTTTCTTTTACGAAGCAACTGTTTTATGTAGCAAGATGTTCCTTAGTGCATTTGGTGGGAATAGGGTTTTATGTAACATTTCAGTGACACACTGAGATTCTACAGAGAGGTGTGCCTACGTAGTTCCCTGACTCTTGTGTCACAAAAGGGCAGAGAGTTCCCTCACACCGTAAGTCAGACACACTGCTGGCTATTAGTTTCTCATGTAACCTACTGAACTGTATTCAGTCTTTGCTTCCAGCTCTCACACGGACAAACAAATAAATAAACAGAATGGGACCTTGGATTTTATGCAACACAAGCAGAGGATGAAGAATTATTTTATTATTTTTTTTTCAAGAGCTTTTAGGTAAGATTCCAATCATTTCTAATACCATTTAAAAGCCCTTTAAGGAACAGCCTTCTCTCCCAATAATTGACAGCCAAGACAACACCATGGGGGAAAGGAGGTGGAGAGGGACTGAGGTGTAGATGTACTTGACTGAAAAGCCTTTAAATTATGTTGTCAAAAAATTACAGCAACACTGTTTTAAATGCTTTTCCTCCTGTAATGCCCTTTCCTCCAATCCTAATATCTCTACTTTTGTTTGCTTTGTGTGATCCACCTACAAAATTAGGTTATGTCGTGTTTTGAGGGTCAATTCTTACAATGTCAAACAGAGATCCCAACACTCCAGGCAGAGAATATTGGCTGCTAGGACAAGAGACAGTGTGTGGATTCCTGTTAACTATTCATCTGCTTTCAGGAACTCGCCTCTAATTGTACTGAGTTGTTATTGTGTGCTGAAAGTACTCTCAGCTTATAAAGTAGTACTGATTTGAGTTCTCCAAGAATGCTTTCCTTGGAGGGTTCACTCTGAAAATCTGGTGAAGCAAGAGAAATAGGCAAACTAAGGCAGGAGGGCCTTCTAAACTCACTTCATTTAGAGACAATCTGACAGTAGTTGAGAAGTCAGGGCACTTCTTGGTCTAGAATGAGCATCCCCATAGGGAGATTTCAAACAGAGGCCATTTCTACACTCAGCAAGTGAGCAGAAATGTTGCCATCAGTAAGTAGGACCTTTAAGTTAAAGCATTAGGAGCAGGAAAGAGTTAAGAGGATCAGGATGCTGCCACCTGGTTTCTCACATCCTTAGAGACCCCAAGATGCAGATTCTCTTAAGGACTGATGAGTCCTGTGGACTTAGTGTCAACCTCAGTGGCACTCTGGCTAAGGCATCTGCATTTGTCCATCCACTCATCTGTCCATCCATTTACTGATGAAACATTGAGTATCTACAATGTATCAGGCTTTGTGCTAGGTACTAGGTGCTCTGTATTTTAGAGCTCTGTGTTTTATAATCTAGACATTCAAGGGTATCACACACTTGTTTGTTGCCAGTAGAAATTCAGGACTTCCAGTTTTAGTCCCTTAATGCCTCTTGTCGTCCCTTTGACTGATTGGTGAACTCTTCTCTGAGAGTTATTCCAACTGTTCTTCACTTTTTTTGAGCCTAATTTTAATCTTTGAGCTTGCACATTTTTAGCAAACTGTCATAAAATTATCCCTTCCCTTCTATATCCTTGAGAAAATTGAGGCCAAGAGGTTTGTGGCAGAGACTAGTTAGTTATTCACCAAACCATTTCTTCTTTCCTACTGGAAACCCCTTTTCAACTTCACTTGCAATCTGGTGTGGCCATATCACTGAATTCCAACCAGTGAAATGTGGTCAGAAGTGATGTATTTCAATGCCAACCCTGCTTAATAAAAACCATTCTAAGCTTGATCCTCCATTGGAATAGGGAGAACTCTTGAGAACTCAGAAAAGGGTAAAGCTATAAGATAGGAAAAGCCTGGGTGCCTGAGTCACTACTTGGAGGAGGGCCGACTATATGGACACCTGTATTGGATGTTGTATGTGTGTGGGGAATAGACATTGTGTAGCCACTGAAATTTTGGGATTGTTTGTTGCAGCACATATCCTACTGTGACTAATTCAAGATAATGACCTCACTCAACTTTCCCCACATATCCTTCTAGTTTACTTTATTTTTTCCTGTCATTCCCTGCACTAGAATTCAAACTCCACAGGGTCAAAAATTTCTATTTGTTTTGTTCACTGGTATATCACAAGCACTTAAAATGGTGCCTGGCATATAGTGGGTACCCAATAAGTATTTAATGAATGAGTGAATACATTCAAGAATGTCACTTCTCCTCCATAAGTCTGCTTCTGTCTTGTCTGTGTCTTCCTATTGTCTAATATTCTTTCACCGTGTCATGTTTCTTGTATTTCTCTCTTTCTATTGCCTATATTCTCTCAGCACTTGGTCTTTTCTATCCTAAAAACATTCTTCCCGGACCTCATGTCTTTTTCTTAGCAATTACTCTCTCTATATATCCCTCTCTCCATATGTGCTGATTTAAAAAAGTGTCTACAATAGGCTGGGCGTGGTGGCTCACACCCGTGATCCCAGCACTTTGGGAGGCTGAGGCAGGCGGATCACCTGAGGTCAGGAGTTTGAGACCAGCCTGGCCAACATTGTGAAACCCTGTCTCTACTAAAAATACAAAAATTAGCCAGGCATGGTGGTGCACTCCTGTTATTCCAGCTACTCAGGAGACTGTGGCAGGAGAATGGCTTGAACCGGGCAGGTGGAGGTTGCAGTGAGTCGAGATTGTGCCACTGCACTCCAGTCTGGGCAACAAAGCGAGACTCGATCTCAACAACAAAAAAAGTCTGCAATAACTGTCTCTACCTCCCCGTCTCCTAGTTACTTTGCAAGATACTGTGCCTCACTGAAACTGTTCGTTAGGAGGCCAGACTAGGTCATTTGCTTGTTTACTCTCAAATCCATTCTTTGCTTTCTCCTGTTCAACTCTATTTTTCAGAGAACACTGCCATTGACCTCTGGCTTCCAGGTAGGTTGAACTATGGCGTGCACTAGCAGAAGATTGGAGGGGAGGAGGAGAAGGAGAGAAGCCAGGGTATTTCTCTCTTTCTCTCCTTCTACTTTAGTTGTTATCTTTGGCCGTGACCGTGTCTTCACTTTGGCTACAGCTCCCTCATAAAAGCCCTTTCTGTGATATCAGTTACCGCAGGACAATCCCACAGCGCTGCAACTTTAGCTGGGGTGACCCAGATCTGGGCTAGGGTAACATCACTCCTCTCATTGTCCTGCAGCCCTAGGGGTAATGGTAGCTTTTGCTGTTCATAATCTCTGGGTTGGTTTATCATCCCCTATTTGGCTTTTCAGGTTTTCCATCACTGATGTAACCACTTTCCTGTATTGTATTTTCTTTGTTTGAAATACCTGGTACTGTGGACTGCATTGTGTGCCCCCACTCCGGATTTATATGTTGAAGCCCTAACCCCCAATGTAATGGTATTTAGAGATGGAGCCTTTGGGAGGTGATTAGGTTAGATGACATCATGAGGGTGGGGCCCTCATGAGTGGATTAGTGCCCTTATATGAAGAGACACTAGAGAGCTTTCTTCTCTCTCTCTTTGCTGTATGAGGACAAAATAAGAAGGTGGCCATCTGCAAGTCAGGAAGAGAAACCCTCACCAGAACCTGATCATGCTGTTACCCTGATCTCAGACTTCCAAATTTCGGAACTGTGAGAAGATAAATTTCTGTTGTTTAAGCCACCCAGTCTATGGTATTTTGTTATGACAGTCTCAGCTGACTAATACACCTGAGGTGGCTTCTCTTTTCCTTATTAGACCTTGACTGATATAGTCATCAATAATTTTTAGTTCTTACTTACTCTATTTTACTACATTTAACCTTGCTGAAAACGTTTTAACCTCATTAAACTTTCTTTCTCTGGCTTCTGTGTTGTCATTCTCTCTTGGTTCTTCCCCTATCCCTTGGACCGTTCTTTCTCAGTTTTTCTCTAGCTAAGCTTCTTTTGTCCTCCCTTAAATATTCTTTGGATTTTAACCTTCTCACTTTACATGTTCTTCTCGGGATGCCTCATCAGAATCGATTGTGTTAATCAAGTCATTCTCAAATCTGAGCTTCAGTTCAGACCTGTCTTCTGAGTTCTAGAACTATATATCCAACTATCTTCTAGATATCTCTGCCTGGATGTTGGATTCAACGTATGAAAAATGCTCATTAGCCAGCCTGACCAACATGGTGAAACCCCGTCTGTACTAAAAATATGAAAATTAGCTGGTCATGGTAGCGTGTGCCTGTAATCCCAGCTACTTGAGAGGCTGAGGCAGGAGAATTGCTTGAACCCAGGAGGCGGAGGTTACAGTGAGCCAAGATAGAGCCACTGCACTCCAGCCTGGGTGACAGAGTGAGACTCCATCTCAAAAAAAAATGCTCATTAGTCTGTCCCCCAAACCTTCACTACCTGTATTCTCTTTCCTTATGAATGAAGTCTCACAAAACCCAGGAATTTAAAAGTTACATGTGGCTCCTGATTCTGCTACCTCACCCAACCATCTTATAATGAATCTTTACTTCTAATGGTGTCACTCAAGCCTTTTCCTTGTTCTGTATCCCCATTGCTAATGATTTCGTTCAAATACACATCTTCTCTTGCCTTTACTAAGGTACAAAACTGTTTTGTTCTCTATGCTTCTATTTTTGCCTTACCTCTCCATCCATGTTCCATATTGCCACCGGATTGATTTTTCTTAAAAACAAATCTGTTGTTATTTCTTTGCATAAAACAATTCAAAGGTTTCCCACTGCCTCATGAATAAACTCATGTGTGGCAAACAAAGTTTTTCAGTGCTAGTATTTCTTGGTTATTGGAACTATAAATATGTCCCTCCACCTCCTTTAACAATGAGAGTGTGGAGGGGGCTCTGTGCCATGCATTTAGCTTTTCACGTCTTGTGAATCTATTTTCTTCTAGGTCTTTGGAGTTTTGTTCTTTCAGCCAAATGGTGGATGGGAAAAGAGGGATGAGAGTTGAGTGTGAGAGGGTTTTTAATGGGCCAGGTTTGGAAGTAGTACACATCACTTTAGCTTACATTCAGAACTCAGTCATGTGGCAACATCTAATAGCAATCTGCAAGGGAAGCTTAAAATTTGAATCTGGCCATGTTCCCCCAAAGAAGAGGAACACTGGTGGTTTCTGCCACAATGAGCAAAAGAGAAACAGTCTTTGCCACCTCATTCTTTAAAAAGTAGGCTGGGTGCAGTGGCTCATGCCTGTAATCCCAGCACTTTGGGAGGCCTAGGCAGGTGGATTACAAGGTCAGGAGTTCAAGATCAGCCTGAGCAACATGGTGAAACCAGGCCTCTACTAAAAATACAAAAATTAGCTGGGTGTGGTGGCATGCTCCTGTAATCTTAGCTACTCAGGAGGCTGAGGCAAGAGAATTGCTTGAACCTGGGAGGTGGAGGTTGCAGTGAGCCGAGATTGCGCCACTGCACTCCAGCTTGGGTGACAGAGCGAAACTCCATCTCAAAAAACAAACAACAACAACAACAAAAACAACCCAACAAAAACTAGTTCAGGAGTCACTTCTCCAACCTTTGCAGCTAGGACTTGGAATTCTCGTCTTTGTAACTGCAGTATATTTTATTCTCCTCAATTGTGGTACTTACCATGCTCTATTTCACTTATATCTTTACATGAGTGGCAGCAGGGAACTTGGGTGTGTGACTTGAGGATAGGAACAATGTCTTACTCTTTATAGTATCCTTGACACCTAACAGTGCCTGGACCATAGTTGATGTTCAAAAAAAATTGTTTGAATTAATTATTAAATGAATTAATTATAATTTGTTTGAAAAACACTTTTGATTTGCTTCAGTGGTAGATATCTTTCTTAATGAATACATTTGGCTAATTTCTATCAAGTCTCTGTTAATTTTGTTCTCATATTAAGTCCTTTGTTGGGGCTTCATAGCCCATCAAGATAATATGATTCTCCCCACCTTAGATCACCCAATAATTAGGGTTCGGGACTAAAGGGCAAATGCAAACACATTTTATCATTCAGTCAAGGAAATAGCTATTAATAAAGGCAGTTGTTGTCAGTATAGTAAGGAAGGCACTAGGTTCAAAGAAGGCATCAGCACAAGCACAGTTCTGAGTGGAGATCAACGCTGATGGATCAGACCTTATCTGGTTCCCGGTTCAGACAGCCTGCACAGTGGCTACCATGAGGCCAATGGGGATGGCAGCTAGAGGAAATAATCATTGATTCTGCCTGGGCCACAGGTATTGTGGGTACTTTGTAAGAATGATCCATCTCGTGCTCTTCAAAGGACCTTCTCTTGTATTCTGAGCCAGGGGCACATAGCTTAATGTAGAGAATTAAATTGTTCTCAAATTGCTCAGGATGCATAATCTTTTCCAGGCTGAAAGGTTGGAAACATGTCTATAAAATGTCTTTATAAAATGTTTGCCTTTTTAAAACTTTGGCTGTTTAGCCTGATATACACTTAGGGCACAAAGGGACTTTAGAAATAGTTTGGTCCATTGATCTTCAACTTCTGACACCCAGGATCCTGTAGAAGCGTATTAAGAGGCTGAGATGGAGGAGGGAGGGAGGGGATGGTGCTGGCAGGTAGGTCCAGTCTGCCCGTTCAGACTTAGCCATAGCAGTTGCCTCTTGTTCACTTTGCTGTGTTAGGGTTTTGGAAACTCTTTTTGGAAAAAAGTGTTTCATTGCTAAATGTATGCGAAAACCTACCGATTTTATAATCCCAGGTTTTACAGATAAGGAAAGTGAGGATGAATGAGTTAAAGTCACATAGCCAGTTAGTGATGGAGTGTGGCGGAAGTCAGATGCTCTGTTTCCTCTTACCAGTGACTTTCCACGGAGGCACAATGATTCTCTATGTCTATCTGACATTTAGAAGCAAATGAATTTACTTTAGGATGACTGTACTACACATTTGTACCCAATCTATTCTTATTTTACATCATGGGCAAATAACACAGGCTATTCTAGAAAAAGAAAAATTATACCCAATGATGAGAAGAGTTTAAGTCCTTAGCAGCCATGAGAAGAAAATTTGATGTGCTTTTAAATGCCTCTTATAGACTGCATCGAACACCCTAAGCTACAAAACTTTAAGAAGACGACGACTGTAGATCTTGACGAAGCCCTGCTGCTTCTCTGTCTCCCATTATGGAGAGTATGGCTCTGTTCAATAAATGCCCATTTGCTGCACCCAGAAATCAATTAAGAATAATAAGCAAGTTTGCAGATGCCAGGGGCTGAAGGAGGGGGGTGCCATTCTGCTTTTGTCCCTTCTGTTGTCAGAAAAGTGTTTCCTTCAGCAATTAGCCACAAGGTGGCCGCAGCTCATCCCTTCACCTGCGCAGAAATGCTTCTGCTGCTCCCCACCCCTTTTTACATGAGGGGAATTTTAAGTACATTAAGCAGTGTTTTTGGAAGACAAGAATACGTATGATTTCATCTTTAATCAGTGAATTTATGTTTTTTTATGAAATAGCTGAATGAAAAGCAACGAATAATATTTTCAGCTAAAAACGGATATAGCAAGACTTGGTTTAAAAAAAAGCTCACAGGCAGTTTTACTGGCTTTTTTGTGTTTTTAATCTTGAAATGAGAAGAGGAGATGATGCGGATATCTTATGAGAGATCAGATACACTATGAAATGTGTGTGTGTGTGTGTGTGTGTGTGTGTGTGTGTGTTTCTGGTAAATGGATGATCCACCATGGTATTTCTCAAGCGATCGTTCTGAAACTCTAAATCTCTACAAACCTTTATTTCAGTCTGCTGAGGCTAATGGCAGAAATGTGGGCACTGGTATCCAACAGACATACGTGCAAAATAGGACTCAAAAAATTAGCACCGAAGTGTTATTTAATCTTGTTGAGCTGCCTCAGTTTTGTCGTCTGTGAAATGGCATAAGAATTCTTCCTTACGGCCTTGTTTTAGGTTTTAAATTGATAATATATATGAAAGCTTGTAGCATACTGCTTGGCACCCCACAGCCATTTGATAACTGTGAATTCTTCCTTCTTTTAAATACACAGCAGCAATTTGGGTTTGAGGTATGGTTTTTTAACTAAAGGTGTGCTATTTAAGGCCTATATTAAATAAATCACAGTGTATATGAAAATAAGACCCAAGAAAGCTAGACCTTCTGGGCTTTTCTTTCATGTCTGCTCAGGTATTAAGGCCCTATGTGTATAGCAATATATAACAACTTAATTTCAGCTCCTTCCTGTCGGATAAAATGAAATTATAGCTGAAGGTGCAAAAAAAAAAAAAAAAGCAACAATTGATGTGGAAAAGAACTGAATGATTTTTTTTGAGAGAAAGAGCCAACCAAGACTGAGTGTGAGGGATGTGGGTGGGGAAGGAGTGTCTACCAGACAGCAGATGGCCGGGGATCATTGTCACCAAAAATAATTGTTTGGGTGCGACTGAGGAGTCAACACAAGAAAATGGTTTCCAAAAGTAGGGCACATTTTTGTTGAAGGGAATAATGTTAGGTTGAGCCACATGAAATGGCCATTTTGAAGGCCAAAATCCATCAAATGTTGGCAATTTCAAATGATTCAGCCTAACATTTTGTCCATTAGGAAGACAAACATTGGAACAAATTGCTACAGGCATGCTGTGGGGGCTTTGATTTGTGAATATATTTGATAAGAGTCTATAGAATTATTTGTCCTGGATGATTTAGATACTGAGTTTCCTGAAAGCAAGGGGTGGGTGAGATAATGTCAAGATTAATTTACCTGTCTCCTTGAGGAGAACAAGCTCTGTTCTTCTAGGATGCTAATGGAAACTGTGGGTAGAATCTGGGCCTTTGTGGAAAAAGAATCCATCACTGTTTTCCTTCTCTGCTGTTTGCTGAGAGGGCATTTCATTGGGTCAGGGTTTCTCAATCCTGGTGCTAATGACATGGGGGCTGGATATCTCTTTGTTGGTGGGCTATCATGTGCATTATAAGGGTGGTCAGCAGCATCCTTGACCTTGACCCACTAGATGCCAGCAGCACTCTTCTATTGTATTGCAAAACCCAAGATTGTCTCCAAAAATTGCCAGATGTCCCCTGGGGCGCAAAATGAACCCCAGCTGAGAACCATTACTCTAGATAGCAGTTCTGAACATTAGAATTTGTCTAATCAGTTTTGGAAAAATTGTAAGACCTGATACTCCTCCTGCCCCATCTCCACTTCTGACCCTGGCGTCCACCCCTTGGCTACTCTTGGGCGTTTTTATTGAGGAGACATGCTTACAGATTCCAGAAGGCTTGGAGGCTCTCCTGGCCTCTTTAAGGGACACTTGCTTGAGCTTTTTGTGAAACTTAAATTTCCAGTGGTGAATCTGGTTACCATCATTGTTGTCATTGCCATCTATTAGATATAGCATTCTGAGGTTCTGGGACAAGGCTTTATTGCTTGTTCTTACTCATCATCTGGGCAATGTGAACTTGCTCAATCAAGTCATCACTGTACCATTTAGTGATGGAGCATCTCCTTTAGCTGTACTCATAAAGGCCCCATGCACATACATAGAACTGGGAGGGATCTGCTTGTATGTTGCATAAAAGTACATAGATCCTGTAGTATTTTGGACAATTTAAATGTTTATAGTTTCTATCTTGAAGTTTAAACTTTCCTGAGTGTTCCCTCTCACTCGCTTGCCCAAGTGGACTTAGGTTATGTAGACAGTGAAGTGACTCTATTGCTGAGCCCCTGGGAGGGGGAGGGTCATGTGCTCCTAAGCAATTGAAAGCCTCTTTTATTGTCCCTCTCAGCTGGAGATCTTCATTAGCCTTCTGGGTTCAGGAGAAGATGGTATCAGAGTAGCTGAGGGACTGTGTGGCTTAAAGATGTTGAAGGGATATCTAGACCTCATGGGACATCTGTGTGTGATGGGGCCTGAGGGAGGTCCGTGGGTCAAGTAAGGCGATGACTCTGTGGTGACTGCTGCTACCGTGAATAGAAGAAAGTGCAGCTTCTCTTCCTGTTTCCTAGGGGCACCCCGTATACTGAGGGCAGAGAGGGAAAGTGTTGCTTATTGAAAACCAGGACAGGGTGAGCAGGGACTGTGAAAAGGGTTATTTTTTCTGTGCTGCTGAATAAAAGCAATTTCCGGGCCCTGTGCAAAAGCATAGACGTGTTGACTGCTGAGAATATATGTGTGAATACTTTGGAGGCAGAAGAACACCATATCTGAAGAGCCAAACCTTCTTTTAGAGGTTATTCATGTAGCAATCTCGAATGTTGTCCTTCCACACTCCTTCACCTTTTACATGAAAGGTTCCCAGCCCTGGCTGAACGTTTGAATCGCCTGGAGAGCTGGTAAATAATTTAGATGCCTGGTTCCCATCTCACAGTAGTGAAATCTGAATCTCTGGTGTTGGACCAGCTTGGGCATTGGTAATTTTAAAGTTTCTCAGCTGATTTTGATGTGCAGCCAGGGTTAAGAACCTTGGGCTTTTGCTTCAAACCATCTCCACAAGATTTCTTCATTGTTCTTGGTCAGTGGTTATTACATTTAAGCATGTCAGAATCCCCTGGGTTTCTTAAATTGCTGGGCCCCATCACCAGAGTTTCTTATTCAGTAGGTCTGGGGTGAGGCCAGAGAATTTACATCTCTAACAACCTCCCAGGTGACACAGATGCTGCTGGTCCTGGGACTGCACTTTGAGAACCACTGCTCTATGGTTACATCAACTCTGATGGCTTCTTACATTAAAAATTTTTCTAACCTTGTCCTGACTTTTGGTCACTACTACATTTTTCTCTAATTTCTTGCTGTTCTGCAGTGTTAATCCCTTTTAATTCTTATTCATTCATCCATTCAAATGGATTTCAGACAAATCCTGGGCATCTAATACATGCTGGGAGCCATCTTCCTTTTTCCATTTAAGCCTTTTCTTTTCAGCCATGGACACCCTTGGCAGTAGTTGCTTTGCTGCCTGCAATGCTATTTTTGGTTCTGTTTTTGCCCTTGGGGGTTCATTTTGATATCTGCATGCATTTCATAGGCACTTATAGTTACCTACTGAGTTTACAGTTTTCTTATTTCTTCAGAGGCATATTTGGTTCTTCTATCTCTTTTCACTTAAGGGCTGTGACTCTTCGCAAGGAAAAAGTGGAGATAGAATAATGATCTGTAGTTAACCAACAATGCTGGGGCAGGGAAAACCTTTCTGAAATAGACATTGTTTCCCTTTTCCTAGATCCTATGCTCATAGACATGGAAAGGCAGATGAGGGGATGGATGAGAGTGGAAGCACATGTTCTGGTCTGTGATGATCTTATTTCTTTACCTACTCACTGATTCTCATGGGTTAGGGATCCATTTAGCAGAAGACTTTTATTTCATTGTCGATTCTTCATGGCTGTATTATTTTTCTATTGCTGCATAACAAATTACCACAAACTTAGAGGCTTAAAACAAAAGCCTTTTATTATCTTACAGTTTATGTAGGTCAGAAGTCTGGCACAGTTTAGCTGAGTTCTCTGGTCTGGGTCTTACGAGCCTGAAATCAAGGTGTTGGCTAGGTTGAGTTCTCATCTGGGGACTACCTTAGGGAAGGATTCATTTCCAAGTTCACATGGTTATTGGCACAATTCATTTCCTCGAGGCTGTAGAATTAATGGAAGCTTGGTTTTTTAAAGTCAGCAATAGAGACAGAGAGTCTCTGCTGCTTCAAGTCTCTGACCTCTTAAATCCTCTTTTAAACACATCACCTGGTTAGGTTAGGCTTACTGAGTATAAACTTTTTTGATTAATGAAGTCAATTGATTAGGCAATTTAATTACATCTGCAAAATCCCTCCATCTGTGACATATGCTATTGGTTAGATGCAATTTACAGGTTCTGCCTATGCTCAAGGGGAAGGATTATAATAGGGTGTAGGTCATTGGGAATTATCTTAGAATTTTGCCTGCCACAAAGGCTATAGTGACATGCTTGTCAATAGCTATAGAATTCTATAGGTACTCCATAACTATACCCTATGAAGCCATATCACTACACTCAGATAAATGCCTTACGGATAATCCTTCTTGAACAGAGCAAGGAAGACAGTGTCTATCCTCAGGAAGCAGCCCTAGAAGCAATGGGAAGTAATGAATTTGGAAAGAGCATTGTTTTTCCCTTCTACAATAAAACTGACTCTTGATTTATTCTTCTGTATTCCATTTTGTATTTCCAGTATGTTTTTTAAATAAACCAATTATAAGTTATATTCTTGTCACCAAAGACCAAAAAAATGAACTAACTCTTATCAATTTACTTCAAAATAAATAGGGTCTTTAATCAGAAACAACAAAGCTAGCCCTACTGAAACTTATCATAAATCACATTTCTTTGGGTGTGTGTAACTAGCAGGGTGAGCTATTGTGTTAAAAGCCAGTCCACCAATTCCAGTCAAGGGGAAGTGCAAAAGCAACCTCACTTATACCAACTGGAGGAGCATTAGCAGTCCTGGGATTTTGCCATTCTCTAGCAGCTTGGGAATCTCCTGCCATCTAGTAGACCCAAGTGTGACTTGACCAATGTGAAATGCTGTTGGCACTGAGGAAAACATCTTTCTTTGGTTTGTCCAAGAAAAGTTATCAGGAGGGCTAAGAGTTGAATGCTGATGGGGAAAATGGAGACGTGAGGAGTCATGGTGGGCAGACAGGCAAGGTAGTGTGGAGGAGTAGGGGAAAGATGTGGTGATGTGGTTGGCAAAGGTGGGGTCAGTGAGCTCCATTCTCATTCCAGCTTTCCAGTGACCTACTTGAGATTTTCAGGCAGCCCACTTTTCAAGAGGAGGTTCTAAGGTGAGTAGCTTGAGCATCTTTTGTCCCAGAGAATCCAACCGGTGGGCCAGTCATTTCAAATTACCTCTTTCCTGGACTTAGAAGCATTTTGTTTTTACTGTGCAATTTTAAACTGCAGCCTGAAAGTCAAGGTACTATTGCATCAGGCAACTCAGTAATATGAGCTACATTTAGCAATGTTTCTCATGAGTCTCTGGCCAAAATGTTCTTCCAAATGCTATCGGAAAAAGTGGGAAGACCAGAAAGGCAAGATGTTGTCCGAAAACACACATAAAATAGATTCTGACTCTTAGGTAAAGAGATAATTGCAATGAAATCCTATCAAAGGACACTGGAGTCTTGTGTATAGATATGCTGTACTTTAAGAAAGCTTGATGAGCCTCCAATCTAATGATTATTTATTAACCTTACCAAAGAATCCTTTGTTGTTCAAAAGGATTCACTCAAGGGTTCCTTTAAATAGTGCCTTTAAATGTTTGTTTATAAACTATTAACTACTTGACAGAGAAGCAGGGAAACTTAAACTGTTGGGAGCCACCGCCAGTTGAAGATTAATCCAAAATGTAGATAAAGCCACTTTCTGATTATAATGTAAGTCAATGAGAAAATATAATTAAATTTATAAAAATTTAATCACCACAGAACTCTTCAGGAGCGTGTCTTTTGCAAGAAAGGAGGTACACCTGTGGAGTGTCTCTCTATTGGGCCTGCAAATCCTTCTTAAAGTCATCGTCCTACAAATCCCTACTCAGCCCACACAGTTCTCATGAGCCTTGCTCACATCTGCCAAGACTTCACTGCTTTGCATTTTGCTTCCCTCACAGTGCCTGACAGGCCGCCTGGATCACAACAGGCTTTCTGGTAGGTATTTGCTGTTTTGATGCGAGTTGTTCCTTCAACTCCAAGATATGGACATCACACATATGGCTTGTGGAGAGTTGTAGTAAGTCCTGCTAAGATTTCCAAAGTCATTTCTGAAGCACTAATGAGGATTTACACCTCTGGGCTGAGGGCACATAAACATTGACCCGAACTCAATAAATTCAAAGCTCTCCTCTCAAAGACAGTTCCCACAGAACTTGAACTCAACTGAAGGAGAAGGCAGATTATTCTGTTTATTTATTATAGTTTTCACTTATTTATGTGTTTAACTGGAAAAAGAAACAGAGAACAGGATAACATGAATATAAAACTTAATGAATTATTATAAGGTCAACACACTTTCAAATACCACCCAAGTCAAGAAGTCAAGAAATAGAATCTCATGTCATCTAAGAAGTCCCAAGGCCAACCAAGTGTCCCATTCCAACTTCAACCACCCCACCTCTCCCTATTGGACTTTTGTAGCACTTGCTTCTATTTCTTGATAACTTTATCACCCAATTGTGTACCTGTAAACCCTATAGTTTAGTTTTGCCTGGTTAAAAAAATGTCTTCTATACATATTTTGATCTAAGAGTTCTACTTCCATCCCTGCCTCTTTTCCTGGAAATTTATTTGTTGAAGAAACTGGGCCATTTGATATGTGACGTTTCCCATAGTCCGTATTTTGCTGATTGCATCCATGCAGTTTAGTTTAACATGTTCTTCTGTTTTGCCTGTGGAATGCTAGTTGTATCTAGAGCAGTGGTTTTCAACCAGGAGTGATTTTCAGGAGACATTTGGCAATGTTTGGAGACATTTTTGATTTTTGAAAAGGAATGGGTGATGCTACTGGTATCTAGTGGGTAGAGGACAGGGATAGTGTTAAACATCCTATGATGCTCAAGACAGCTTCCCCACGGAAAAGCATTAGCCCACTCTCAATGTCATTAGTGCCGAGGTTGAAAATCCTCAATCTAGAGGTTTGTTCAGATTCAGATTCAGTATTTTTTTTTTTGTGACAAGACTGAGGATGATATGATTCATCAGCAAGCACATATGTCTGAATGTCTCTATTTTTGTGATGTTAGCAGCCTTTGATGCTCAATGCTTAGATTAGCGGCTGCAAAATAGTTACGTTTTAATTCTCTAATTTCTACTTCATTTGTTAGTTGGAATACTTCAATAAACGACCCTTCCCTTCGTCTACATTTGGTTACTCAGTGATACAGTTCATATAAGAGAGGCAGGATAAATACTTGAGTCTTCAGTGTCATGAGAAAAAGGACAAGGTTTGAAAGTAGGTGTGGGGGTCAAATTTTGATTCTTGTATTCACTAGATGTATGATATTGGACAAATT
This sequence comes from Cebus imitator, assembly GCF_001604975.1. Lineage (NCBI taxonomy): Eukaryota > Metazoa > Chordata > Mammalia > Primates > Cebidae > Cebus > Cebus imitator. The sequence continues at coordinate 896,136 of NW_016107904.1, forward strand.
ATTCAAGCTATTTGAACTTCACTTTCTGCATCAGTAAAGTAGGGATAATATCTGCCTTATAGGGTGTAAGTGAAGATAAAATGAGGTAAACATTTATTCCTTCATCAGTTCAACACATATTTCCTGTCTATTCTGTAATGGGTACTGTTCTGGGCTCTGGATAAACATCAATGAACAGTTCAAATGCTCTGTAATCATGGAGTTTTCATTCTGATTGAGGTAGAAAGACAAAGAAATGCATATATAAAATAGATGGTATACCTGATGGTGAAAATGCTCTGGGGGAAAAGTAAAACAACGTAGGGTCAAAGGGCATGCCAGAATTTTTTCAAAATTCATTGAGAAGATGACATTCAAGCAAAGACTTTACAAGGGTAAAGAGGCAAAGCGTGTATATCTATATAAAGAGTATCTCATGAAGAGGGGATAGCAAGTACAAAGGCCTTGAGGTGGAAGGATGAATGCTGTGTTCAAAGAATAAGGAAGCTAATGGGATTCAGGTGGGGTGAGTGGGGGGACTAGTGAGAGCTGAAGTCAGAGAGGTATCTACAGGGACTGTATTATAAGATCTTGGCTTCCAAAAGAGCTTTGGCTTTTCTTCCAAGTGAGACAGAAAGCCATTGGAGGGTCTCCAGCAGAAGAATGATGTGACTTGACTTACTCCATAAAAAAGATCTCTCTGGCTGCTACGTTGAGAATACACTGTAGTGGGACAAGGACACATCAAGGAGACCTGGCAAGAGGTAATGGTGGCTTGGCCCGTGAAGTGGTGAGAAGTGGTCAGACGCAGAGTGGCCAGATTTAGAAGTAGAGTCAAGAGGATTTGCTGATGGATTGGATATGAGGGGCTGGAGAGGAGAGGATTCAAGGATAATCCCAACCTCGACTTTTCTTTCTTTTTTTTTTTTGAATGAGCAGTTAGACTGATGGAAGCTACTATTTACTGAGTTAGGGAAGCCTATGGGATAAGTGGATTTTTTTGAGGGAATATCAGGAGTTCAGTTCTGGACATGAAAAGTTTGTAATGCATGTTTAATATTTCAATGCAGTTACTGGATTGGCAGTTGAACAAATAGTCTGAAGTTCAAGAGGTCTGGGTTGGAGATCATGTTCAGAAATCATTTACATAAAGATAGCATTTGAAGCAATGAAACTAAATAAGAATATCAGAGGAGTATATTTAGATAGAGAAAAGATGAGATCCTGGAGCACTCCAATATTTAGAGATTAGGGAGGTGAGAAGATACCAGCAAAGGATATTAAGAAATTGTAGTTAGTGAGTTAGGAAAAAAACCAGGAGTGTTTGGTATTCTGGAAGCTGATGAAGATAATTTTTCTTTTCAAGGAGGAGGACTCCCAGCTGTGTTAAATGCTATTGATAGGTTGAAAGAGATGAGTTCTGAGAATCAATCATTGGATTTAGCAATAAAAGGGTAATTTGTGACCTGGGCAAGGACACTTTCATTGGTACATGTAGAGTGGGAATGAGAAGGAAAGCCTGATAAAGGCATATTCAAGAAGGACAGGCAGGAAAAATGGAAAGTAAGAAAATTTCCAATGTCTTTTTCTATAAAATGGAGCAGAAAAATGGGACAGCACCTAGAGGGGTGTGGGTTCAAGACAAGATTTTAAGATTTTTATTTTACAGAATGTTTGAATGTAGGTAGGAATGATTTGAAAAATAGATAATACAAGGATAGAGGGGAGAATTGCTCCAGAGATGTTCTTGATTAAAGAAGTGAGGTGGGATTTGGTGTGCAAGTGGAGGACTTGGCTTTTGATCAGAGCAATGACAGCTTATCCATGACACTAGAAAACAGGATAGAGTATACAGAGCTAGCTGCAGGTAGGTAGGTTGATGGGGTAGTGAGAACCTATGAGAATTCTCTTCTGATTTTTTCTACGCTTTGCATGAAGGAAGAAACAAGGCCATCATTGGAGAATAAGTAAAGGAGGAAAGATATTGAGATATGGAGAGAGAGAAGAAAGAGGAGAAGGTATGAGATAAATGTCTAGAAGGAAAGTGAGTGTCTGAAGGAAATGCAGTGGGACTGCCAGCCTTACTAAGGACCTGCTTGAGGTAATTATAAATGTAGAGTGAGACCAGTCATTATGGTTGTGAGTTTTTCTCTGATAATGTATAGGTTGTATGGATGCGGGTCTGGAGTCAGCAGAGATCAGGATTTAACAAAATGTGTGATTTTGCTAGGCAATTATGATGAAGAGAAAAAGGTGCAATAGAGTGGCCGATGGTGCAGGGAGTGATTTATAATGGCCTATGGAGTTTATGATGGGTAAGGAGGAAAGTGAGGAGATGGTAGGAAGATGAGGAACAGTGAAAAGGTGGTGGGACCCAGGGGTTGGACATGTCAGTGGGGTAGAGAAATTATTGGGAGACTGAATACTTGAGGGAATAAGCCAGAAAGATAGGAAGTGGTATTTGGGGAATAGAATGATTGAAATTAAGATAATGGAGGAGGGCTGTTATTTGTAATGACGAAAACCTTAGGTATGGTCATGGGAGTGTGTGGTTAAGGTAAGGCAACAAATTTAGTGCTTGACATGTAGTAGGCTGTCAATATGCGTTCAATTTCTTTCCTATTCATTTATTGCTATTGAATTAGAGCATCATAAACCTGGGTTACATCTCAGCCATGTACTCCTTCTCTTAAAATGAACCAAACAATCCAATAACACCTTTGAAATCCCTGGCCCACACCTCTCATTTCAAATTAAGAGTATGTATTTTACTTCTAAATTACAGTAGTTAGTACAAATTTTTGGTACTGGTATTTCTTTTCCCACTTGCATTGCTGATATGGCTAGTTGATCTAAACATATTTTCTCTTAGATATGGCCTCAGAATCTTTCTCATCATAGCATCCGGGTCTTTACTGCTAACCAGTAGGAGTTGGCATGTATGATTAAACCTATTCGTCATCCTTGAGCTACTGATAAGATCACTTAGAAATTGTTTTAGTTTATTGATTTGGTGAAACCCAATTATTTCTTTTTTTTTTTT
>NW_016107904.1:901827-924090 GCF_001604975.1 Cebus imitator
TTCTCTCTTTTCTTTTTTATTAATCTGGCTAGAGGTCTGTCTATTTTGTTGATCTTTTCAAAAAACCAGCTCCTGGATTTATTGATTTTTTGAAGGGAAACCCAATTATTTCTAAATAAAGGTCTTGAACCATGTTTAATCTTCCAGCAGGAGAATAAATGCTTTCTTAGGTGAGAAAGGAAAATGGCTTTCAATTTTGAGTAATGATTTTGTTAGGTATATGGTTTCTATAGTGCTACACTTTCTCTAGGACAGTCCATGGAAGAATGCCCTTTTTAAATTTTTTTTTCAGATTAGCTTAATAAAAAGAAAATGGTAGGAAATTAGTTTCTGCAGGATACTTTTATACCAGATCATTTTTATTAGTGAGAGTTTGTCCTAAAGAGTAGCACTAATTTGAAATGTTAGGCTTTCAGTGTATATTTTAAATCTTTAAATTATAACCATTCAGATAATTGTATTGGATTATTTTAGTTTTATCAGATAAAGCAAAGTGAATAATGCTTTCAAAACTATTCCTGTTTCAGAGTAACTTTGGATTGTAAGTGACAAAAAACATGAACTGTATCTGAGTCACTTTGCTTTAACTACATTTTGGGGGTTGCTTGATTTATTTGATTGCCTTGAGCACAACACATTTGTGTCCTAGCAATGGCTCACTCTTCCCCTGCCTTCATGGGGGTGGAGCACTTTGGAGATGCAAAGTGATTATTTTTGGTTTCATCAGTCAAAAGGAATAGAATGAGAGAAAAAGCGTTAACTTATTTTTTCTAAACTGAAAATTCCAGCAATCTCAAAAGATGACTGCTTCTTAGCAAAGAACATTAGTAGAGTTTATTTGATTGCAAAATGATCAGAATAGTTGTTTTGAACGTTATCTCTTTGCCGAAGGTCCAATTAAATCTTATTTAATGAGTGGGGAATAGTGCTAAGTACTGTGGGGATTATGGAGAAGTATTATTTACAGTTCTTACATTCAATGTTTTACAGTCTAGTTGGGAAGACATGCTGCACTAACATGAAAATGCAACAAACATGCAAAACTGTAAATGTTTGATCTTAGATATACATGACTGATGGTAAGAGCTATAGGACTTCAAAAGATGGAACCATTGTGACTTGCGTAGGTAGAGGCCATATATGCAGCAATGAAGACCGAGAGCCAGAAGGCCTTGGAATCATTTCCCTCCTCTTCATCCTAAAAGCTGTGAGAGCTTGTGCAAGCTATTTAACCTCTCTGGGCCTTGCTTCTTCTCTTCTGTAAAAGGGGACAGTAGAAATACTTATCCCATAAAGCAATTGTAAGGATTAAATGAATTAATCCAAATATCTCACTATGTGCATTGACTCATTTACCAGTGCCTGACACAGGGAAAGCAGTCAGTAAATCATTGTTAAGGAATACAATTTCTAGAGTTCTTTTGAAATATTAACTTCATTTTAAAAGATTGGTAAAATAACTTGCTATAATCCAATAATTTTGAGGAAACCATAGTTCACTGCCCTCTGTGCATTTTCCTCTTTCTTTTTCTACTACATTTCTCAGCCCTTCATCAATTTGCTTCTTTCTCTGGATTTGGTCTCTTTTTGGATATCTTTCTTTGATACTTTTCCTCCTATCTCCATCTAATATTTAATGTTTTATAAGAGCCAAGATTCAATAAGCATCCTTTCAGTTGAGTTTTGGCATCTATGGCAATACCCAAGGTCAGTCAAAGTATTCCTGAGAGGGATCCATTGGCCAGTCTTCAGGCTGGCTGCTGCTCCTAACCCTGTCCTCTTCTCATTGAATGTAGGCTTCCAGAGGCATGGAGGCAGGGTCAACCAGCAGAGACAACTCAGTCTAGTGTTCTTTGAGAAATTTATGCTGATACTTATAGATTCAAGTTCATCAAGAAGTACCACAAGGATTTCAAAGGTTTATTGTGTGAATACATTAATATGACATTGATAATGATGAGATACGTTTAAGATGTGGAAGATTCTTCTGCCCATTCTCCAGAGTGATACCGAATTAGGGATTTCTTTGCATATTTTTTCTTCCTATATATATAATTTTTCACACTGCTCTTTTCATTGGTATGATTCGTTATTATTAAAGGTAACCCCTAAAAATAGTTGAAATTTATTGTATGATGCTCCATTGTTTTAGTATTCCACAATATTTTTTTTCCTATTGTTGGTCATTTAAGTGGCTTTTTGAAATTTTTCACTCTAAACAAGACTGGGATTACATTTTTGTGAATATATCTTTGGCCAAATATCATATTTTTGCTTTAGGATAGATTCCTAGAAGGTGAATTACTGGATTAAAGGGTGAGAACATTTTTTAAACTTTTGATATGTATTACCCAATTACCTTTTGGAAAGTTGAACCAATTTGTAGTTCCTTACCAGCTCTGAGTATTATGCACCTCCCTGTGAATTTCATCAACTGTTGCTGATTTGATAAGTTAAAATGGTATCTCATTGTTATTGTAAATTATAAAAATTATCTTTGGTTACTAGTGAGACTCAACATTGAACATTTTTTCAGTAAAATAAATCCTTGGAATCCTTACTATTAGGTTGGTAGAAAAGTAAATTGTGGTTTTTGCCACTAAAAGTAATGGCAAAAACTGCAATTACTTTTGCACCAACCTAATAAATGGCTGTGTCTCAGTCTTATAAAATATTAAATATTAGATGGAGATAGGAGGAGAAGTATCAAAGAGAGATATGCAAAAACAGACCAAATCCAGAGAAAGAAGCAAATTGATGAAGGGCTAAGAAATGTCATAGCAAAGAAAGAGGAAAATGCACAAAGGGCAGTGATCTATGGTTTCCTCAAAAATAGTTTAAAAATCCCAGTGTGTGGTGCTCCCCTCCCTGTGTCCATGTGTTCTCATTGTTCAACACCCACCTATGAGTGAGAACATGCGGTGTTTGATTTTCTGTTCTTGTGTCAGTTTGCTGAGAATGATGGTTTCCAGATTCATAAAGTACAATAAAAAAATCCCTTAAAATAGTTTAATTTTAATTTTGGTTTTTCCAGTTTTCTTGAGATATAATTGACAAATGAAATAGTATAAAGTATATGATGTGATGGCTTTATAAGTATCATTTCACAAAAATACTTTTTTTTGGTACTTTGACTAACTTAGAAACATACAAAAATCAAATAAGCTTTGTATTTATGTTTTCCTCCAGCTCCTGATGTTTATAATGCCTAAACATTGACATGCATCTATTGCTCCTATACTTAAACATTTAATCATGTGCAAATTGATCATTTATGAAACTGGCTTTAACAAAGGGTATAGAATGGAGAACCTTATTCTTCCTATGAAGGAATAGATGGAGGCTCTTGCTAAGCCTTTTCCCTATCTAATACGTTCTAGTAATGAGTGAAAGACCTTAAAGAGTTGGGTTCCTGAATCCTGAAGGGATGATTCACCTCTTTTAGGCTCAGCCACATTTTTCCAACCTTTGTATCCTCAGGCAGAAAACTGTGGTTTAAACATGGCATCCCAATGAGTCAGGAAATGACTTCATTTCTTACTGAACTGCTTTTCTCTCTAATGGGAAGCCCTGAAATAGATGTGCCTTGCATCCCTGCTGCAAGCCTTTGCTGTCATTTAGAGGAGCTATTGCTCTATCAGAACTCACACTGAAGCCTATTATTCCAGGGAGACAATTTTGTTATAAAGAAGTGATTTGTTATTTTAGGACTTGGCAAACAAGCATATAAGGGGGAAAAAGTTCATTTGGAGAGATGGCAATAACTCTTGGTGAGGTGTGCTTCTACCTTACTTTGTTTTGTTTTACAAAAAGGGCCAGGATTTGGCACAAGCTAAAATTCTGTAAAACGAATTTATCAGGCTCAGCCAACTTCTGCTTATTGCCCTTGAAAATAAACTGCCATGCCTTTTGCCTTTTATACACCTACACGTGATACTCCTCCTGTTGCTTAAGTGGGACACAGTTGGAAGAAATACCCAATAAAGCGGTACAAATGCCTTGTGATCATAATCAGGAATTGGTAGAAATTGACACATGACAAAATAATTTGTACTAAGTTTTCCACAGCCATGCTATGCCTCCACCAGTGATTGCCTGTGCTGACTTATCATTTATTCCAAGTCTCATTGGAAGCAATTATAGACATTTTAGAATAGGCAGTCAAAATAACAAGTCATTCAGACCGGCAATTATGCATTATATGTAGTTGTCCTTTCTATTAGAAGATGACACTATTGATGCCACAACCTCCCCACGTAAAAAACAAATGTAGCTGAAAGACTGAAGTGTGACTGTCAGATTCTTCCCCTTGGATCATGCAGGCTGCCTGTCATTTTGCTGTGAACTCAAGTGGCAGCCTGCAGGCGTCCTGGCTTTTCTTCTCCACCTCTTAGCCTCATGGTCAGGGCCTAATTAGGCATTATAAGCAGGCAAAGAACATTTTTACAAAGTCCTTTCATGTGGGAAATGGTTTAGAGGCCTCAGTGAGGGTTATAGGCTCCTGGATGATTCTTGAGCTTTGACCCTCTGGGTGCAGTTGACTTGGCTGCATTTCCTTTAGAGTGAGAAGACAGGGATGCTTTTTTTTTTTTTGCTAAGCCTGGTGTCCTTCAGAACTTCAGATTGATCCATGTCTTGGCAGAGGCTGTGAAAACACAGGATTTATCTGTCAAATTTATATTTATGGAATGTGGCGGTCTAACTGTGCTTAATGTGTTTGGTTGATTTGCAAAATGGGCTGTCTCCTTAAAAACGTCAAATTGTAAAAGGCTGTATCTTTCACTGAGAGGCTGAGTTAATAAGGAACAGCTGGGGCCGAGTGATGTCATGTGCCACCTGCATGAAAGGCCGCCCAGAGGCTCACACCAAAAGAGAGTGCTCCAGAGAAGTGGGTTTCAAACCTATTATTATTATTTTTTTTGTAATTTTTTTTTGCAGAGGAACATTTTTCCCATTGAAGTCATTTTCAGAATCCCAAAATATATCACAAAGATGCAAGATGACTTGCTGTGTATAAAGCTACAATGGGGAGTCCAGAACTCATTCAGCTTTCCTATCATAAGCAACAGTCCTTGAAGCTCTTTCTTGGAATTTTGGGGAACAGGGATATATAACGAGTGTTTTGGGTAGTAGGTTGTGTGTACCCCAGAGAGCTGACAAGATCATTCATTTGTGTGTTGGAAAAAAGTGTTAGTAATTGTATTTATATTGATTTTTCTTTCATCTTAAAAATTTCTGTTTTTATATACATAATAACATAAAATCCAGTGATATATTGGCACACATAATTTATAAATAAACAACATATATTGGGAGAGCATGCTTATTATATTTTCTTTATTATTTTGTTAGGTGCATTTTAAATTTTAATAGTTGTTTCCAAACTTAATTTATTTTCTGATAAAAACATACTATCAAGAGTATTTGGATACTTGGTCTAGGATGATTCATGGTGCAGGACTATTCATAGTAGCAAAGGCATTGAATCAACCTAGGTGCCATTAATTAATGGTGGATTGGATAAAGAAAACGTGGTACATATACACCAGGAAATACTACGCAGCCATAACAAAGAATGAGATCATGTCCTTTGCAGCAACATGGATGCAGCTAGAGATCATTATCCTAAGAAAATTAATGCAGGAACAGAAAACCAAATACTGCAGGTTCTCGCTTATAAGTGGGTGCTAAGTATTGGGTACTCATGGACGTACAGATGGAAACAATAGACACTGCAGACTAATAGTGGAAGGAGAGAGGAGGAAAGGATTGAAAAACTGTTGGGTACTATGCTCAGTACCTGGGTGATGGGATCAGTCATACCCCAAACCTCAGCATCATGCAATATACCCATGTAACCTGCATGTATACCCCTTGAATCTAAAGTAAAAGTTGAAATTATTAAAAAAAAAAGATTCATGGGTGCAGTGTAGATGATTCATCAGTAAATTGTAGGAAGACTGGCTGAGTTGTTCTTGGCAGAGTGAATGGCAAGGAAGTACCACCAGGGGGTGGGGTGGAATTTAACATTTGGACCTTGAAGTGGGCTGAATGGTGGCTCCAAAGCTATCAGGTCTTAATTTCTGGAACCCATTGGCAAAAGGATCTTTGCAGATGTGTTTGCATTAAGGATCTTAAGATGAGAAAATCATGGATCATCTGGGTTGTCCCAAAATGTCACCTCAAGTGTCCTCATAAGAGAAAATCAGGGGAGATTTGACATACACATAGAGGAGAAGGTGATGTGAAGACAGAGGCAGAGATTGGAGTGATCCAGCCACAAGTCAAGGAATGCTGGCAGCCACCAGAACCTGGAGGAAGCAAGGAACAGACTCTCCCCTAAAGCCCCTGGAGGGAGGGCAGTCCTGCTGACACCATGATTTTAGTACCTGATGCTAGTTTCAGACTTCTGGCTTCCAGAACTATCAGTGAATGAGCAGATTTCTGTTGCATAAAGCCACTAAGTTTGTAACAATATGTTACAGCAGGTACAGGAAGCTAATAAGCCCCCATCCCTTTCTTTTTTCTCAGTAGAAGGTTAGCTAGATCAACAGCCCCTAAAGGGGCCAAGAAGGCACACATTGTTGATTCATATTATAGAGGAGGGTGGTTCAAATGGGGAATTCAAGAGGGTGAGCTTTGGCTAAAGGCAATACAATTCAATTGCTTGTAGTATTCTATGCTGACAAAACTAAATGGGTCCACAGACTGCTTGGTTAATTTCTGCAACTTTTGAGTCTTAGTGGAAAAGATTTGGGGAAGTTTATTGCTAAGGTCAAGCAAGTGGAATCTAGCCAGTCTATTGGATGGGGCCCTTTAAGCTAAAGGCTAATATGATGAGACAGAGGTAGTTTGACACAAAGTTTTTTGGAGATTCTATGAGCCACATTTCATGGCCACAACTTGGAAAAAATTTAAACAAAATTTTTATCAACCCCAACTTTATTTTATACACACACACACACACACACACACACACATACGATCCCAGCTTTACTATGTGTGTGTATATATGTGTGTGTGTATGTGCGTATATATATATATATACACAATCCCAATTTTACAATATTATAAATAAACAAATCTCCAAACCTCTTACTCCCATCACTATGGCCACTCACATAATACAAAAGGGACTGGGCCTTGTCATGCCTGTGATATTCCAAATAACTTATGGCTAGATTTTCTGGCACCTCGGGCAATAGGTAAAAGATTCTAAAATTGGAAATTTAATCTATTAGGGTCTGTTTGCTTATTACACCCAGGAAACTAGGACTAAGCAAAGGTGAGTTCAAACTTTAGCTGAAATGTTCTAAAGCAAGAAATTAGCAATTGCAAGAACAATGACAAAGGCTTCTTTGAGGAGATAAAGATTAAAGAGCAGTAATGGGGAGAAGTGCTGAGTACAGTTTTCAGCCCACTTAGGTTCATATCACTTGTGTTTGGATTAATTTTATATTTAACATAAGGCCCCTGGGGCATCAGGAACCTAAATTTAAATGGTTATTTTTTGCCAGCATGTAAGACCTTTGGTCATTTTAAAAAAGCATTTTAGAGAAATTATGTACAATTTATACTTTTCTAGTTATATTTTTATACTTATACTTTGAAAAAGCAGACACCCATCTTAATTGCTACCTACACAAAGAAATAAAACATTGCCAGTACCCTAGAAACCTCCCAAATGTCCTTTCCATCAATCACTTCATCCCTCTCCCTAGCAGATATAATCACCATCCTGCTTTTTTATAGGAATAACTTTATGGATTTTCTTTATAATTTTATTATCTGTGTACATGTCCCTAAACCATATTTTACCTGTTTTTGAACTTTATTTTAATGAAATCATATTCTATGTATTTTTTTCTGTCTTGCTTTCTCTGATCAACATTGTATTTCCAAGCTTCATGTTCTTGTGTATAACTCTAATTTGTAAATTGTTATTGCTGTGTGTAACATTCCATTGTATGACTACACCACAATTTATCCATTCTATTGTTGGTGGACAGTTATTTCTAGTTTGGGGCAATTAGGAACAATGAGCATTCTTGTGTATATGTCCTGATTAAAGAAGCATACATTTCTTCATGTTGCTATTAATAGATGATGCTAAACTGTTTTCCAAAGTGGTTGAACCAATTTATACTTTCACCAGCAGTGTGTAAGTGTTCTTCTTACTCTATATCCTTGCAACACTTGGTATTGTAGTGCTTAAAATTTTTTGTCAAATTGATGTGATATTTCACTATGGTTTTCATTTGCATTTTCTTGAATTACTAGTGACTTTAACCACATTTTCATTTAAATCTAAAGTATGTGCATATATGTATATGTAAAAATATATTACACATGTATACATACATATGCATATACATACATTCTTTGGTCATTTCAGTTCCTCTGAAGTGGCTGTTTAAGCCCATTTAAAACATTTTAAATTTTGGATTCAGGAGGTATGTGTATACACATGTTTGCTACATAGATATATTGCATATTGGTGGGGATTGGGCTTCAAATGTACCCATTACCCAAATAGTGAACATTGTGCCTGATAGATAAATTTTTAACCCTTGTCCTGCCTATCTGCCCTGCTTTTGGAGTTCCCAGTATCTATTATTTCCATCTTTATGTCCATGTATACCCATAGTTTAGCTCCTACTTATAAGTGAGAACATACAGTATTGATTTTGTTTTTAATTTAGTTCACTTAGGATAATGGCCTCCAGATCCATCCATGTTGCAGCAAAGGACTTGATTTCATTTTTTAAAAATCAGAGCTCATTTTTTCTATTGGTTTGTTTGCCTTTTCCTTATTGTTTCATGGAAGTTCCTGTTATGTGTGCTGCAAAAATATTGTCTTCCATTTTGTGGCTAGCCTTTTAACGGTTTTAATTTTATCTCTGTTGAACAGACGTTCTTATTTTTAATGTTGTCAGGTTTATTGATCTTTTGCTTTGTAGTCAGTTTTTTTGGTCTTCTTGTTTCCAAAGTTATATGTGTTTATCATAGAAACTTTGGAAATACGGAAAGAATGAATATCACATAATGATATCACCCAAAGACAACCATGGTTAGCACATCATTTGATCATTTTTAAATGGCATATATATGTGGCATGACATTTCCTTTATGAATGAAGGATCATAGTTGCACACACACAAATATTTAGTGATGCAGAGATAAACACATGTTCTCTACTGTTAGGGAGCTTGTAGCTTATTAAGTCAGAAACATGCAAGTTTATAAATATGTGCAATAAAGTGTTATAGGTCTATTGATAGAAGAGTGCACAGGATTCAGTAGAGGCCAAAGGAGGAGTGGTCATTTTTTACCTGGGTGGGCCAGGAAATGCATCATCAAGGAGATGCCATGAGCTAAGCAGGCAGGAAGGAGAGAATGAGCTCGTCCAAAGGCTCCAGAGGCACCATAATTTGTGGTGGTCAGAGAGCTAAAATTTGTTTAATGCAGCTAGAATGTGGGTTGCTGGCAGAAGGAAGGGAAGGGACAATGAGAGAAAAGCCATGAAGCTGAGAGATAAACTGATAGTTTGAGGCTGGCCTCTTTTCCTAAATTGTTGTCTCTGCCTTCCTCTAGCCATTTCTATCTTGACAGTGTGGTCTTGTAGCAATACTATCTGCCAGGGCAGATGGAACTCTTGGGGAAGTACAGATAAAACCTAACACTCTGACAGTCTTTCTTCATTATGGGATAATGAGTTATTTTGTTTCCTTAAAATTTGGCTGAAAAATGAAAAACATTTGGCAGTTTCTCCTGCTAAACTTTCAACTTCCACCCGGAAGAAATTACAGGATTTAGTAAGAAAAATGGATCCAAATGAGTTGCTAGATGATGTGGAAGAGGTGGAGTTGTTCCCCTGAGAGCCAGGATAGCATGGTGGTTAAGGGCACAGATTTTAGAGACTGACAGATCTGAATTTCAATCTTGGCTCTACCATTTCCCAGTTTCACAGCCATGGACAAGTCACTTAATCTGAGTCTCAGCTTCCTCCTATGTTGGTAGGAAATGATAATATTTACCTATAGGGTTATTGTGAGGATTCTATGTAATAATTTATAGAAATCACCTAGGAGAATGGGAAATACTTTATACCTCAAAACTACTCTGCTACTATTGCCTGTCCAAAACCAAACCAAACAAACAAACCAACCCCCAAAACCCTGGAAGTTAATCTGTTCTGGGACATGTTGAATATAATTTTTTTCTTTCTTAAGGAAATAAATTGAAATGAAGCATGGTTTTTTCCCCCTCTGTTACAATTATTTTAAAATTAAATTTCTGTTTGTATCAATGTACCTAGTTTAAAAAGCAAAAGGTATGAAAAGATTTGCAATAAAAAAGCACTAGCCTACTTTACCCTTTCTCTCCTCACAGGTGTGATACTCAGAGACAGACAATCACTTTGAACAATTACAGCTGTTTCTGATATTCCTTCATATTTCCAAATGATATACTTAGAGATATTTTTGATTCATTAATTTTATAAGTTTGTTGACTTCCTGCTATGGTAAATGAGAATTTTGTTATATTATCCATACACATAAAAATGCTGTATACACTTCCCCTCCTTCATTTGTCATATAGTTTTGTCACTATTTTTTTTATAACTTGAGTCAACATTTACAATATCATGATTATATAAATATTATTTATCACGGAGCCAAATTTTTACCCATGATTACCTTTCGTTTATTGTGTAACTTGTTTATCTTGAGGTCAATAATTTACTCATTTTTATCACCTTATCTTTAAACATAATTTTTTTTTACATGCTCCATCGGATCTGTTATATACTTATCAAAATTGTATTCCAAATGAAATACTAAACTATTGAATTTTTTCTCCTGAGGATCTCATTCTTGGAGGCCTCCATCCTCTTCTAGTTGATGAAATTTTAGGCCACTAGCACAGTTGTCCTCTCGAGTCTTCCTTTGCTCTGTCCCTGTGTTGCAGCTTTTGTTTCATGGATCCCATGTCATCTTCCTAGTTTACTCCCTTTTCTGTTGGAACTCATTTTTCCCCCTGTAACTATCTAAGAAAGGATGCATGGGAGATAAATGTCTGAAAAGATCTACAATTCTAACCACACACTTAATTTTTAATTTGTCTGGGCTTAGAATTCTACTTTAGAAGTCATTTTTCCTAATTGTGAAGGCATCACTCCATTGTCTGCTAGAATCTCTCCTTAAGAAATATTGTGCTATTCTTATTCTAATCCTGTTAGAATCTTGTCTTTTTCCTGTTGTTCTGAATTTTTATATACTAAGCCTTGGTATATGTCTTTTTAAAAATTGTTGTGCTGAATTCTTGGAGGCCTTTTTTATTCTGAGACTTATGTGCCCTTTCTGGGATGATTGCTTATATGAGTACTTTGATAATTTCTCCCCCTCCAATTTTGTTCTCTTTTTCTGAAATCACAGTTGATTGAATAGTGAGTCTTCTGGTTGGTCTTCTTAGGTTTCTTGGTCTTTTCCCTCCTATTTTCCATCTCTTTGTAACTTCTACTTTCTGGGGGAGATTTTCCTAAATTTATCTTCTAAACATTTAACTTTTAAAATTGTGGATGTACAATTTTAATTTCTGAGAGGTTTATTCTTGCTGGCTGTTCTTTTAAAATGCCATTCTCTTTTTGTTTTGTGGTTATATAGCTCGTCTTATCTCTCTGAGGATATTAATTATATCTGTTTGAGATTTTCTTCTGTTCTTTGCATTGCCTTTATTTCCTCTGCATTCCATTTTTCCCTTTGGCTGACTGGCTTTCTCTTTCTTCCTTCTTTCCTTTTCTTCACTTCCCTCCATCTCTCCCTTCTTTCCTTCTCCTCTTTTCTTCCCTCCATTCCCTTTTTCTTCCTTTCCTCCTTCTCCTCACTTTCTCCTTCCAGTCTTGGGAGCCAGGGATTTTGGATCTGAGTATGTGACCCTTTGTGATCATAGTTTAATATGTGGAGGCTGTACTGTAGAGCTTCTCACTCTTGGCTGACCCTGGTTTTTATTCCTTCTCAACCAATATCCAAGTGTGGTATAAGCAAATGCCTTGCGGGCATAAGTGGCTTTGGCGCTCTGGTAGTACTCTTTTTTGCTTTTTTTTTCGAGAGGGAGTTGTGCTCTGTCACCCAGGCTGGAGTGCAGTAGTTCAATCTCGGCTCACTGCAACCTCCACCTCCCAGGTTCAAGGGACTCTCCTGCCTCAGCCTCCTGAGTAGCTGGAACTACAGGTGTGCGCCACCATGCCTGACTAATTTTTCTATTTTTAGTAGAGACAGGGTTTCCACTTGTTGGCCAGGATGGTCCCAAACTCCTGACCTCAAGTGATCTGCCCACCTTGGCCTCCCAAAGTGCTGGGTTTACAGGTGTGAGCCATTTAGCCCAGCCTAGTAGTACTCTTATCTCTTTGGATCTTTCACTTAAAATTTAGTCTTCAAGTTTAGCTATTTTGATGCGTTTAAGGTGATTAAAACAATTTTATCCAGGGTTTTTATTTCTGTTTTCAAAAGATAGTTTTATCTAAATAAACTTTTATACACCATTATTGAAAACACGAAGTCCTACTTTGATATTTATATTCTCTTTTAGTATAAAGTATTGGTGATATACCAAGGAATCTATATTTAATTTCTAAGATATTATTATACATAATTCTTTAACCCTTGGTGAGTTCAGTTAACCCAAGTTCTTTTCAGTTCTCCTTTCCCTATATTCAAAGAAACTCTTACCTACTAGGCATGTTATCCCTCATTAAGAGATACTAACACCCTCTCTGCCTGCTTCTAGGATTTCACTATTTTCCTCTTAATACAGATAATTTATATGATGGATAATTTTAATGTATCAACTTGACTGGGCTAAGCGATGCCTGGATAGCTGGTAAAACATGATTTCTGTGTGTGTCTGTGAGGGTGTATCTGGAAGAGATTAGCATTTGAATCAGTAGACTAAGTAAAGAAGATCCATCCTCAACAATGTGAGTGGGCATCATCCAGTGCACTGAGGGCTCAGATAAGTGAAAAAGACAGAAAAAATTATCTCTCTTTGTGAGTGGAAATATCCATATTTTCTTGCCTTTGGACATTAGAACTCCTGATTCTCAGGCCTTCAGCCTCAGACTGGAAGTCCCCTGGTTCTCAGGTCTTCAGACTTAGACTGAATTACACCATGATATGGTTTGGATCTGTGTACTCACCCAAATCTTAAGTTGAATTGTAATCCCCGGTGTTGGAGCTGGGGCCTGGAGGGAGGAGATTGGATCATGGCAGCAGATTTCCCCCTAGGTATTGTTCTCATGATAGTGAATGACATCTCCTGAGATCCAGTCATTTGAAAGCGTGTGGCACCTTTTCCTTTTGCTCTGGCCTTGTGAAATGCTGGCTGTCCCTTCACCCTCTGACATGATTGTAAATTTCCCAAGGCCTCCCCCAAAGCCAAGCAAATGCCAGCATCATGCTTCCTGTGCAGCTTGTGGAATCATGAACCAATTAAACCTCTTTTCTTTATAAACTACCCACTCTCAGGTATTTCTTTATAGTAATGTGAGAATGGACCAATATACACCACTAGCTTTTCCTTGTCTTCAGCTTGCAGATGACATATCATGGAACTTCTTGGCTTCCATAATTGCAGGAGCCAATTCCCATAATAAATCTTCTCTTACATATTTACACAGTTGACTCTCCATATCCGAAGGTTCTACATTCATGGATTCAACCAGTTGTAGGTCAAAAATATTTGCGGAAAAACAATAAAATAGCAATATGACAATAAAAAATAATACAAATTTTAAACAGTATAAAAACCATTTACATAGCATTTACATTGTATTAGGTATTATACTTAACCCAGAGATGACTTAAAGTATACGGGAGAATATGCTTAGATTATATGCAAATACCATGTCATTTTATATAAGGGACTTGAGCATTTGTAGATTTTGGTATCTGTAGGGGGTGGAGAGGGTCTTGGGACTAATCCTTGGCAGACACAGGGACACCTCCATATATACTGTTGGTACTGTTTCTCTGGATAACTGTAATACAATTTATCAGATTAACTTGTTGGTACTTTAGAAAGCAAAGACCCTGTTCTCAATAAATGGCATATAATCCAGGTAAGTTTCAGTCGGATTGGAAATGAGAAAGTAGTGGTCCCAGTATTAGGCCCTTCTAGATGTTCTAGCAATAAGGACAGTTATTGGAAGGGATAGACGTGGAGAACAAAATAAGATTATAGGCTTGGGGAGGGAAACACAAAATGCGCTTGGGAACGTGAACTAATACTCATTTAGTACTTGCTAGATGCCACATCAATGCTAGAGACTTTGCATAGGCTGTTTCTTTTAATGAGGTACTAGAGGGAAAGAATACAAAAGGCACTTGTCTTAAGATACTTAATAAATTTATCTTGCTGGTGATAGCTCATACTTTAATGCTTGGCCCTAAAACTATTTCCAAAAGCTAAGGGTCAAGGGAAAGTCAAATGTAAAATTGCGGCATCTGACTTTTGGGGATAACAGTCATGTCTCCATTCATAAATGGAGCAAAGAAGAACTCAAGAAATGACCTCTATTAAAAACCTCTTTGGAGCTGCTGATAAATGGCAGAATGTATTCATTTGAATTTCATATTTTTTGGCTAATGCATAACCTCTGTGAAGCCTTGCTAAACTATTAAAGGGCCAAAAGTGAGCAGTGGGGATGCTTGGATCATCTTCAGATTTGGTAATCAAGTTATTGTTAGTTTATAGAATTTATTTTCTTGGTGGCAAAAGTGGGAGCTGCGGTTTATAGACCTTTTTCCTCTTGGAGCCTCTATGGCAGTCAATACCGCATCTACAAATGTAGCTTTTGGTAATCCCTGGTTCTGGCATTAGGCAGGGTTTGCACCATAGAGTCTGAGTGGAAGAAATGACAAGTGCAGCATTAAATGTCAGTTAGTTCAGCCTTCTTCATAGCAATTGCTTTAGCTTTCAAAGGCTAAAACCTTTAGCTGTTACAGCACTGATTGGAGGTAAAGAGCTGGCTCTCAGGAGAATACTTGTCGAAAAGAACAGGACTGTGTGGCTTTGCCTCTTTAAAAATTCTACTGCTAAACCCTAGGCTGCCCTGCCTCCTTGCTATTTTTGTCCGTTGGCAGTTTCCTCTTGAAATGCTATCATCTAATTCTCCCCCAGGCTTTACTCAACCATGTGTTGAACTGCTAAATGCTGCTTCAGCTAATGTCACCATTCAACATAGAGCAATCTCTATGCAGTCTCTGGAAACGGCAGGAAAAAAAAACCCTAATCCCCCTCCAACCTCTGAGGCAAATAGCCCTCACTGTGAAGACTACAAAGATTTTATGTACAACAGTTTTAGGTTAAGCCAGAAATCACACAGTAAACTTTTAGGAATTCGTTGATGGTGTATATGTTCTCTTGACAGAACTGGCTTCCCTTCAACTGGCTATAATAGCATCACTCCTTAGATTTGTGCCTGGATTTTTCATCTTACCAGACGTAAAGGTAAGGGCTTTATATACATCTTGTTTAACAGTACAACAACTTATGAAGGAAGCATTATTTCCTTCATTTTATGGGAGGAACCTGTGACTCAGAGATTTTTAGGGCTGTCAGTGAGTTCCTAACCAAGTTCAGCCTGGCTTCAAGGCCTGTGCACTTCCAGCTCTACCTTGCAGCTTGTGCTGTCCATCTGAAAGAATTTCTCATCCGGGAATATTGCAGGCTGAGAACAGTATTAAATAATTGACTCTTCTGGGAGTTTCCGTATGGTGGACCTAGTTCTGCAGTTTATGGTTGGGGAATTGGCAAATGAGTGAGTGTTTTTGTTACAGGATTTCCCTGTTTCCTCTGAAAAGGACAATAACCATGTCCATGTATATCAAGGGAAGAAATGAAGACATGGCAAAAAATAGCTAGAGCGTGATTAAAAGGATTTTCAGTTTTTAGATTCTTGCTTGGAGATTTATTTGATTCTTTGAACAAATAATTATTAAATATTGTATTTAGTCAGGGTTCTTCAGAGAGACAGAACTAATAGGATATATATATATATATATATATATTATATATATATATGGGAGTTTATTAGGGAGAATTGACTCACATGATTACAAGGTGAAGTCCTGTGATATGCTGTCTGCAAGCAGGGGAAAGAGAGAAGCTGGCAGTGTGGCTTGGTCCAAGTCTACAAGCCTGAAAACCAGGGAGGCTGACAGTGCAGCCCTTGTCTGAGACTGAAGACCCAAGAGCCCCTGGGAAGCTGCTGGTACAAGTCCCAGAGTCCAAAGGCCAAAGAACCTGCAGTCTGATGTCCAAGGGCAGGAGGAGTGGAAGCTAAGTGTCATGCATGGCGCGGGGAAAGAGAGAGCGAGAAGACTCAGCAAACTGCTTATCCCCTCTTCTTGCTTTGTTCTAGCCACGCTGGCAGCTGATGGAATGGTACCCCCTGACATTGAGAATGGGTCTTCCTCACCCAGTCCACTAACTCAAGTGTCAGTCTCCTCTGGCAACACCTTCACAGACACACCCAGAACTATACTTCATTAGCCATTTATGTATCCCTTGATCCAGTCAAGCTGACACATAATATTAACCATCGCAAATACCTATTATGTATCAGGCATAGTTCTAGCACTGTGAATACAGTGGTGAGCAAAACAGAGAAAAAATTTCCTGCCCTCTGGGTACCTGTAATCCTAGCTACTCAGGAGGCTGAGGCAGGCCCATGGTGCTTACATTCTAATAGGAACAGCAGGAAGACAGATTATACACAAAGTAAAACTATGTAGTATGTTAGATGGTGATAAATAGGAATGTGCCAGCATTTAGCTTTTCCTTCACTACTTGTTCCAAATTGGCTTTGTCTTTGGCATTTTGAAATCCAGATAGCCAAATGCTTGCTTCAGTGTCATTTCTGGCACCCCTGAACATATGTGAGACTACTGGTCATGTGATCATATAGGTTATCATTAAATAGAATGAACATAAATAACATCAATAAAATCAAAAAGGCGTATCATTTGGACTTATTCATATACAGTGTTCCAGGAGACTTAGAGTATAAAAACTTTTTATATTTGATATTGTTTTAGAGCCCTGAGGCTGCTGTAACAAAGTATCTCACACTGCTGTAACACAGCAGAAATCTATTTTCTCACAGTTATGGGGTCTAGAAGTTCAAAATCAAGGTGTTTTTAGGGTTAGTTTCTTCTGAGAGCTGTGAGGAAATATCTGTCCCATTTCTAGCTTCACTTCTAGCTTCCAGTAGCATCAGGTGTTCCTTGGCTTGGAAATGTCATTTTCCCAGTGTCTTTACATCATCTTCCCTCTTTAGGTGTCTGTCCTTGTGTCCAGATGTTCCCTTTTTATGAGAATATGAATTAGGACTTACCCTAATGGCCTCACCTTTTTTTTTTTTTGAAACCAAGTCTCGCTCTGTCACCCAGGCTGGAGTGCAGTCTTTTTATGAGAATACAAATTGTATTGAATTAGGACTTACCCTAATGTCCTCACCTTTTTTTTTTTTTTTTTTTTTGGAAACTGAGTCTCGTTCTATCACCCAGGCTGGAGTGCAATGGCATGATCTCGGCTCACTGCAACTTTGCCTCCTGGGTTCAAGTGATTCTCCTGCCTCAGCTTCCCGAGTAGCTGGGATTACAGGCATTCATCACCACACCCGGCTAATTTTTTATATTTTTGGTAGAGACAGGGTTTGACCATGTTGGCCAGGCTGGTCTTGAACTCCTGACTTCATGAGATCTGCCCACCTGGGCCTCCCAAAGTGCTGGGATTTCAGGGGTGAGTCACCATGCCTTGCCCCTGATGGCCTCATCTTAACATGATCATATGGAAATATCATGTTTCCAAATATTCTCATATTCATAGGTCTTGGAGGTTAGGACCTTAATATATTTTTTAAAGGGTCTAATTGAACCTATAACAGATATATTGATATATTTAAATTATGTCATCAGTTGACGCTTAAATGTATATTTGGTATTGCAAGAGAAAGGTGCTAAGTAATTACTGACGGATGTAAATGATTAATTTTTATACAAGCCAATTAAGATCTTTCAAATATTTAAATAGGGATATTAACAGATAATATGAATAGTAAGAGTGTGCCAGCCAGATAACTTTAGAAAGATCATTAAATACTTTTTGGACCAACGTAATTTCTTTTTTTCAAACTTTTATTTTAGGTTTGAGGGTACATGTGAAGGTTTGTCACATAGGTAAACATGTGTCATGGGGGTTTGTTGTACGTATTATTTCATCTCCCAGGTATTAAGCTCAGTACCTGATAGCTATCTTTTCTGCTTCTCTCCCTCCTTCCATCATCCCCCTCAAGTAGACCCCAGTGTCTGTTATTTCCTTCTTTGTGTTCGTAAGTTCTTACCGTTTAGCTCCCACTTATAAGTGACAACATGCATATTTGGTTTTCTGTTCCTGTATTAGTTTGTTAAGGATAATACCTCCTGCTCCATCCATATTCCTGCAAAAGACATAATTTTTTTTATGGCTGCATATTCCATTTTATGGCTGCGTGTTCTTTTTATGGCTGCATAGTATTCCACGGTGTATATATATCACATTTTCTTTACCCAGTCTGTCATTGATGGCTGTTTATGTTTTTTCCATGTCTTTGCTATTGTAGATAGTGCTGCAGTGAACATTCGCATGTGTCTTTATGGTACAATGATTTATATTCCTCTGTGTATATACCGAGTAAGGGGATTGCTGGGTTGAATGGTAGTTCTGGTTTTAGCTCTTTGAGGAATTGCCACTCTGCTTTCCACAATGACTGCACTCATTTACACTCCCACCAACAATCTATAAGGGTTCCCTTTTCTCTGCAACCTCACCAGCATCTGCTATTTTTTGGCTTTTTAGTAGTAGCCATTCTGACTGGTGTGAGATGGTGTCTCATTGTGGTTTTGATCTGCATTTCTTTAATGATGAGTGATGTTGAGCTTTTCTTCATATGCTTGTTGGCCGCATATACGTCTTCTTTTGAGAAGTGTTTGTCCACGTCCTTCACCCACTTTTAATTTTTTTTTTTGTAAATTTAAGTTCCTTACAGATGCTGGATATTAGACCTTTCTTAGATGCATAGTTTGCAGATATTTTCTCCTATTCTGTAGGTTGTCTGCTTACTCTGTAGATAGTTTCTGTTGCTGTGCAGAAGGTCTTAAGTTTAATTAGATCCCACTTGTCAATTTTTGCTTTTGTTGTGATTGCTTTTAGTATCTTTGTCATACAAATCTTTACCCATTCCTCTATCCAGGATGGTATTGCCTAGATTGTCTTCCAGGATTTTTATAGTGTTGCGTTTTACATTTATGTCTTTAATCCATCTTGAGTTGATTTTTGTGTATGATGTAAGGAAGGAGTCCAGCTTCAATCTTCTGCATATGGACAGTTATTCCAGCAACATTTATTGAACAGGGACTCTTTTCCCATTTTTTTTTTTTGTCAGCTTTGTCGAAGATTAGATGGTCATAGATGTGCAGCCTTATTTCTGGGCTCTCTGTTCTGGGCCAACAGAATTTCTGAACATGTAAATAAAGATACAAAGCAAATAATAGAGATAATCTTTATTGAATTTTTGGGGATGCTAACATTTATAGCACCCCCCAAAAAATCTTTAAGAATGGTATAGGTTATTCTGGCTGGGGACAGTGGCTCATGCCTGTAATCCCAGCACTTTGGGAGGCTGAGGTGCATGGATCACGAGGTCAAGAGATTGAGACCATCCTGGCCAACATGGTGAAACCCCTATATACTAAAAATACAAAAATTAGCCAAGTGTGGTGGCTGGCACCTGTAGTCCAAGTTACTGAGGAGGCTGAGGCAGGAGAATTGCTTGAACCTGGTAGGTAGAGGTTGCAGTGAGCTGAGATTGTGCCACTGCACTCCAGCCTGGCGACAGAGTGAGACTCCATCTCAAAAGAAAAAGAAAAAAAAAGTATAGTACAGGTTATTCTGATCTTTCGGCTTCCTGAAGGACAGAATGCTTTTAAGTGGTAGTTCTTTATTCCATATATTCTGAAGAGAATATATGTATTTGTATAACTATGAAATTCCTATGCTCTTTGTGGCACATTGAATCATTGGTTTTAATTCTTTAATCTCTTTGGCATGGCCTTATAGGAGACAGAATTATTATCTGCTTCTTGCCTTTGGGCTTGGCTCTATGACTTGTTTAGGTGAATGGGATATGAATGAGTCTGGAATATGCCACCATAAAACATGCCACTTTGGCATAAGGGTTATTTTGAGCCAGTAGACAATTGAGAATCAACAAATATAGGAAAAGTTCTCTGCCCTCCCCTTAGCTGCCTAAAATCAGGGCAAAAATTTCCTTTGTGAAGGTGGCGTAAATGTCCCTCTGTCTCCTGCATCAGGATGAGGAGAGTGACCCTTGTCACTGGAGAGCTGACACTGAAATAAGTCTGCACAAACAAACCTAACTAATTAACCCTTTTGTTCCATTAGATGTCCCCTAATTTATTCCCACAATTTATTGACCTGAGAAGTCCAAACACCCTTTAGTTTATCTAATTACTTCTCTATAATTTTTTTGCTCTGTTATAATGGTATATATGCTGCCAAGTCTAAACACTTGTTTGAGTTATCACTTCTTTTCTGTGAAGTTCCTGTGCACCTAAAATTAAACATATTCATAAAACATGTATTCCTTTTTTGTTCTTAATCTGTATATTGTCAGTTTAACTGGCAGGCTCTAACCACTAAACATGAGAGGGTAAAATAAAAGTTATTTTCCCTCCTCTACAGATGTCAGTGGATGTGATGCAAGCAAAGATTTGAAATGTGCTTCTGTAATTAACTTGGCTCCCTCAAAATGCTGCCTTTCACCATGACAAGAATATGTTTTGGATAGCTCCTGTCCAACAAGGAAGGAGGGACATGTGGAGCAGACCTGGACCTAATTCATAGCCTTGAGTCAAGCACATCTGAACCCATTCTCTATTAGTAAAATGCAGTTGCCCTATAGATGCATGAGCAAGAAATATGTGCTTATTGTTGAATGACATTGAGATTTGTGCAGGTGTTTGTTATATAGCATTTTTATGACAGTGGCTAAGTGATACGCTATTACTGCAGAGTACTTAAGCCTTTAGTGATTATATTTCTCATTGAAACAATCTGAAAAGCTGAAGTCTTATGAATTAGACCTGCTGTATAATTGAACTTCTCAACAACTTGATGTCATTTATAAGTCACCATGGTGATCATGAGATAACTTTCTCTTTGGGGTAAAGGGAATGGTAAGACTTCACTTTTTGAAACAATACTATGACTTTTAAAATTCTGGTTTGTATACTTTTTCCCATGGTGTCTCTTTAATAGGGGTTTCACTTTTTCCGAGAGTTATCATCATCAGATGTACACGAGAAGCTATGTTTTCAAAAGATTGCTTGAATATACTTGGGAGTTGTTCACAGTATGGTAGATCCACTGCTTTTCAGACTTCAGTAGCTTTTTGTTCTTCAAGAGCTCATCTTGATTACTTAAGAGTTGTGGTTCTATCCTTTTTCTTTACAAGAAACGGTTTCTGAGTAGAGTATAAAATGAAGGAAAAATGGGTCTTATTTCCTGTGATCCTTTAGTATGAATTTGAACAACAAATTTTAATCTTGGTAAAAGAAGAAAAATATTTTGTTAATCTATTTCAAATTCACAAGGAGTTGCACTATGAAATGTACATTCTTTCAAGTGAGAGAAGAGCTGTATCCGTTTCTGGCAGGGCATTGATACATGGTTCAAATACATGGCATTTTTAGTTTTCAAACTCATTCTGTATAGATGATAATTTTCTATGTATTATGTAGAAATGATGAATTACACTGTTATAGCAACACTTCTGGAATAATGTTCTAAGTAATTTAAACTTATTCAAGTGATATTACATTTACTATATCAATTTTTGAAAACAAGACCTATAAAGAACTAATGGTATAATTTATTTCATATGTGTAAGCTTTAAAATAAAAATGAAAGACAGGAGGGTGGAGCAAGATAGCAGAATAGAAGGCTACACTCTTCATACCCCTGCAGGCACACCAAATTTTAACAACCATCTGCATACAGAAAACCATCATCACAAGGACCAAAAATCAGGTGAACAATCACAGTAGCTCATTTTTTTCCCCATTTATTTATATTATTGCATTTTAGGTTTTGGGGTACATGTGAAGAACATGCAAGATTGTTGCATAGGTACACACGTGG
>NW_016107904.1:929278-934436 GCF_001604975.1 Cebus imitator
GCCTGTAGAGGCTTTGCTGAGCTGCTGTGGGCTCCGCCCAGCTGCCGAGTGAATTTCCCTGCAGTCCTGTTTATATGGGTGTGGTTAGAACTGCCTGGGCAAGGGTGGCCTGCCCCTGTTAAGGCGGAGTCTCTCTGCTGTGGCGGGTTGCCTTGGCAATGGTGGGCTGCCTCAGCAATGGCGGGTTGTCTTGGCAACGGTGGGCTGC
Source organism: Cebus imitator (assembly GCF_001604975.1). Classification (NCBI taxonomy): domain Eukaryota; kingdom Metazoa; phylum Chordata; class Mammalia; order Primates; family Cebidae; genus Cebus; species Cebus imitator. The sequence goes on from NW_016107904.1 coordinate 929,487, forward strand.
CTCAGCATTGGCTGACTACCTCCGTAGTGGTGGGCTGCCTCGGGAATGACGGACACCCCTCCCCCACAGAGCTGGACTGTCCCAGGCTCAGCTGCGCTTGCTGTGAAACTCTCAATCCAGAGTTTCTGGTTGGTGTTCTTTTGTGGGAGTGGGACAAGCCGAGCCTGATCGCCTGGCTCCCTGCCTCAGAGCCTTTTTTTTTTTTTTTTAAGTTGGTGTTCCAGTTACCTGTTGAAGAGGCGCCGCAGTGTGTGTTTTTTCCCGTGCGACAACTCACTGTGCTGGCTTAAAGAGTGGCACTGAGATTCGTGGCCCTTTTTTTGCCCTGGAATCTACTGTCCTGGCTCCCTGCTGAGTCCCCTTTTTAAATAGATGAATGGGCGACTTCCTGCGGCTCCAATCGCCAGCCAAAAGGGCACCTGGACCAGTGTATTTTGTACGGAGAACCGCTGCTCCGGGGCACCGGCAAAGCAGCCATGTGGGGCAAAGCAGCGGTGCCAGCCGGCACAGCTGCGCTGGCCCAAACAGCCGTGCTGGTGAGCTGTGGAGCTCCTCTGCCTGGGAATTTCCTAGTCTGTGGGCAATGAAACATGGCGTCCACTCATCCTCTGTGCTTTCACTGGGAGCTGCAATCCTGAGCTGTTCCTAAACGGCCATCTTGGATCCTCCCCCTCAGTAGCTCATTTTAACTTCCTATTATTGAAAGAGGCATTGAGGAGGGTCAGGGAGACAGTCTTGAGTCACCAGTGTACCCCCAACCCCTCTCCAGCAGAAACTGTGTGGCATCGAGAGAGAGGAGTCTGTGCACTTGAAAGAGAGACCACAGTGACTAGGGGATGTTGCATTGTACTCAGTGATGCCCTGTCATAGCGGACAGCAAAGCCATGCTGCTCAGCCAGTGTCCACACATGAAATGAACATTTGGTTTAGGCCTAGCCAGAGGGGAATTGCCCATTCCATTGCTTGGACTCGAGTTTCTCAGCAAGCCTTGCCATCGCAGACTAAAGTGCCCTGGGGTCCTAGGTAAACTTGAAAGGCAGTCTACAACACAAGGACTGAAATTCCTAGGCAACTCTTAGTTCTGGGCTGCGCTCAGAGCCAGAAAACTAGGGTGGCACATGACCTGGAAAGACACCAGCCAGGGAGGCTAAAGGAGTCTTTGTATCATCCTACCCCAACCCCCAGCAGTGCAGCTCACAGCAAAAAGTGTCTCTTTTCATCTGTTTAAGGGGAGGAGAGTGAAGAGTAAAGAGGCCTTTGTTTTGCATCTTGGGTACCAGCTCAGCCACAATAGAATAGGGCACTGGACAGGGTCATGAGTCCCCCATTCCAGGCCCCAGCTCCCATACTACATATCTAGATAAACTCTGCCAGGGAACCTATTGCCATGAAGAGAAGGACCTGGTCCTGGCAGGTTTCATCACCTATGACTAAAGAGCTCTTGGGACATGAATAACCAGCAGTGATAACCAGGTAGTACATCATGGGCCTTGGGTTCTGAGATGTGCTGAGTAAAGGTGTGACCCAGCACATTCCCAGCAATGGTGGCTATGGTGAAAGACTCCTTCTGTTTGAGAAAAGCAGAGGGAAAAGTAAAGAGGACTTTGTCTTGCACTTTAGGTGCCGTACAAAAATCAGTAGCATTTCTGTATGTCAACAGTCAAAGATCTGAAAAATAAGAGAAATAAAAACCTAGGAATTAACCATAGAAGTAAAACATCTCTACAGTGAAAACTGTAAAACACTGATTAAAGAAATTGAAGAAGAGACAAAAGAGAAGGAAAGAATTCCATGTTCATAGGTTGGAAGAATCAATATTGTTAAAATGTCCACTACCCAAAGTAATATACAGATTCAATGCAAAACCTATCAAAGTACCAGTGACATTCTTCACAGAAATAGAAAAAACAACTTTAAAATTTATGTGGACTATAGAAGACCCAGAATAGCTAAAGCTATCCTAAGCAAAAAGAATGAAACTTGAGGAATCACATTACCTGACTTCAAATTATACTACAGAGCTATAGTAACCCAAACAGCATAGTACTGGCATAAAATAGACACATAGATAAAAGGGACAGAATAGAGAACCAGAAAGAAATCCACACACCTGCAGTGAACTTATTTTTGACAAAGGTGCCAGGAACTTACACTGGGGAAAAGACAATCTCTTCAATAAATGGTGCTGGGAAAACAGGATATTCATATGCAAAAGAATGAAACTAGACCCCTGTCTCTCACCATGTAAAAAAATCAAAAGTGATTTAAAGAATTAAATCTAAGACCTCACACTATGAAATGCCTACAAGAAAATCTTGAGGAAAATCTTCAGGACGTTGGTCTGGGCAAAAATTTCTTGAGCAATAACACACAAGCATAGGCAACCAAAGCAAAAATGGACAAATGGGATCACATCAAGTTAAAAAGCTTCTGCACAGCAAAGGATACAGTCAACAAAGTAAAGAGACAACCCACAGAATGGAAGAAAATGTTTGCAAACTACCCATGTGACAAGGGACTAATAACCAAACTATATAAGGACCTTAAACAGCTCTATACGAAAACAACCCTAATAAGCAGATATAAAAATGGGCAAAAGATCTAAATAGACATTTTTCAAAAGAAGACATACAAATGGCAAACAGACATGTGAAAAGGCACTCAATATAACTGATCATCAAAGAAAAGCAAATTGAAACTACAATGAGATATAACCTTACCCCAGTTAAAGTGGCTTCTATCCAAAAGACAGGCAATAACAAATGCTAGAGAGATGTGGAGAAAAAGGGAATCCTGGTACACTGTTGGTGGGAATGTAAATTTGTACAACCACTATGGAGAACAGTTTGGAGGTTCCTCAAAAAGCTAAAAATAGAGCTACTATATGATCCAGCAACCCCACTGCTGCGTATATATCCAAAAGAAGGGGAATCAGTATATCGAAGCAATATCTGCACTCCCATATTTGTTGCAGCACTATTCACAATCGCCAAGATTTGGAAACAACCTAAGAGTCCATCAGGAAATGAATGATTGAAGAAAGTGTGGTATGAATATGCAATGGAGCATTATTCAGCCATAAAAAAGAATGAGATCCTGTCATTTGCAAAAACATGGATGGAATTGAAGGTCATTATGTTAAGTGAAATAAGCCAGGCACAGAAAGACAATCATTACATGTTCTCACTTATTTGTGGGATATAAACAATTGAACACATGGCGATAGAGTGGAAGGATGGTTACCAGAGGCTGGAAAGGGTAGTGGGGGTTGGGGGAAAGGTAGAGATGGTGAAAGAGTGCAAAAAATATTTAGAAAGAATGAATACTGCCTAGTATTTGATACCCCAGTAGGGTGACTATAGTCAAAATAATTTAATTGTATATTTAAAAATAACTAAAAGAGTGTAATTGGATTATTTGTAACACAAAGGATAAATGCTTGAGGGAATTGATACCCATTTTCCATAATGTGATTATTACACATTACATGCCTGTATCGAAATATCTCATGTACCATATAAATATATACACCTACTATGTACCCACAAAATTAAAAAATTTTAAAAAATGAGGAACAAACTTCTTTGATTTGTATTTTGTGTTGAATTGTGTTCCTCAAAAAGATATGTTGAAATCCTGATTTCTGATAGCCCAGAATGTGACTTCATTTGGAAATAGGGGCTGATGTAATTAGTTAACCTGAGATCATGCTGGAGTAGGGTGAGTCCTTACTCTAGTATAATCAGCATACTTACAAGAAGACAATGTAAAGACATAGAGGAAGAATACCATTTGATAAAAGAGGCAGAGATTGGAGTTTTGCTGCTCCAAGTCAAGGAATGCCAAGGACTGCTGATGACATCAGAAGCTCAAGAGAAAAACATGGAACAGATTCTCCCTTAGAGCATTTGAGAGAGCATGGTCTTGCTGACACCCTGATTTTTGGACTTCTTGCCTCCAGAATTGTGAAGCAATAAATATCTATTGTTTTAAGTAACCCAGTTTGTGGTAATTTTTTATGGCAGGCCTGGGAAGGTCAGACCATCAATATTTAATATTTAAGGGTATAAGAACAAAGATAAGGAAATTAATACCTAGAGTTATAAAGCAGCAGCATCACAAAAATAATATTTAGACAATATTTCAAAATAGTCTTTTTCTTTACACAGATAATACATAGCTATTATTGGTAGAATTGAAGATAAGCAAAGCAAAAAAGAAAGAAACAGGAATAAAAGAAGAAACTAAAGATCACCACATTTTCTAAACCCAGGGATAATTACTGTTAAATTTTATGGAATAGCCTGCTAGCATTTCTATGGAAAATGGATATTTTTCCCCCCAAATAGGATTATATTATACACATTGGCTTTGTAACATGTTCTTATTTTTAATACTTCATCTTAAACATGCCATTATTTTTAACTCAGAAAAATCAATTATTTATGCTTCTAATTGAGATTCATTAAGTACTTTACAAAGTGCTTCCATAGCCATTATCTTATTTGATAATGAAGGGACATGAATGAAGATAGCTAGAGAAGAGTGGCATGTAGCTTGTTTGCGCTCAGTTGGGGAATAAAGTTTTAGGGAATAAATATTTGTTCACTACTTGGGTTAAACTGAAGACTAGGGGATAGAATTTAATCTTTATTTACTATTCTCTTTTCCCTCCCTTATCCTAAAGCTTGAGAATTAGCTGGTGGGGAGCCCAGCATGACAGAAACATAGAAGATTGTGGAGTAAAAAGAATCCTGGCCAGGCATGGTGACTCACACCTCTAATTCCAGCACTTTGGGAGGCCAAGGCAGGCAAATCATGAGGTCAGGAGATCGAGACCATCCTGGCCAACATGGTGAAAACCCATCTTTACTAAAAATACAAAAATTAGCTGGGCGTGGGGGTGTGGGCCTGTAATCCCGTTTACTCAGGAGGCTGAGGCAGGAGAAT
>NW_016107904.1:934520-957291 GCF_001604975.1 Cebus imitator
AAAAAAAAAGAATCCTGATGCTCATTTATTACTTTACATTCATATTATATGGCCATGAAAAATTATGTATAATGTTGTAGATCCTCAACAAAATACTAGCAAATCAAATTCAACAGTACATTAAAAGAGTCACATACTAGCAAATCAAATTAACAGTACATCATGAGAGTCATGTTGCAAGGATGGTTTAATTTACACAAATCAATAAATGTGACACACCATATTAATAGAACAAAGGATTAAAATCATATGAACACTCAATAGATGCAGAAAAAGCATCTGACAGAATTCCACATCCTTTCATAATACTCTTAACAAATTAAATACAGAAGGAATGGACCTGGACATAATAAAAGTGATATATGAGAAGACCACAGCTAACATCATACTCAAAGTAAACCCCTAAAATTTGTATGAAACCAGTAAAGTTCCTAATAGTCAAAGCAATCTTGAGAAAGAACAAATGTGGAGGCACCATATTTCCTGCTTTCTAATTATTTTATAAAGCCATAGTAATGAAAACAGTATGGTCCCTGCAAAAAACAGACCAGTGGAAGAAAATAGATATCCCAGAAATAAACCACATGTATTCAAGGGACTAATCTTTGACAAGAGTGCCAAGAACACACAATGAAAAAAGGTTAGTTTTTCAATAAATTGTGTTGGGACAACTGGATATCCACATGCAGAAGAATGAAATTAGACTCTTATGCCATATGTAAAAATCAAGTCAAAATGGATTAAAGACTTAGTTATAAGACATGAAACTGTAAAATTACTAGAAAAAAAAAAAAAACAGAGGAAAAGCTCCATGACATTGATCTGGGCAGTTTGTATCTGATCCCATAAGTACAGGCAACAAAATAAAAAATAGATAAATGGTATTACATAAAACTAAATAGCTTCTACACAGCCAAGGAAACAATACACAGAGTGAGGAGACAACTAACAGAGTGGGAGAAAATATTTGCAAATCATATATCTGATAAGGGGTTAATAACTAAAATACATAAGGAATTCACATGACTCAATAGCAAGAAAACGACCCAATGAAAAAATGGGCAAAATATTTGAATAGACATTTTTGAAAAGAAGACATCCAAATGACCAAGAGGTATATGAAAAAGTACTCAACATCACTAATCAACAAGGAAATGCAAATAAAGTCACAGTGACGTATCACCTCACACCTGTTAGAATGGGTAGTATCAAAAAGCCAAAACAAGTGTTGGTGAAGATGTGGAGAAAAGGAAACTCTTGTAAACTGTTGGAGGGGATGTGAATTGGTACAGTCATTATGGAAAACAGTATGGAGAGTCCTCTATTAAAAATAGAGATACTAGATACCATATGATCCAGTGTTCCTACTTCTTGGTATATCTCTGAAGGAAACAAAATTAGTATCTCAGAGAGATATCTGCATTTGCATGTTCATTGCAGCATTATGCATAATAGCCAAGAAGTAGAAAAAAAACCTCAGTGCCTGTCAGTATATGAATGGATAAAGAAATTGTGATACACGCACATGAAAGGAATTTCAAAAAGTTCATGGAAAATGCATATTATGAAAAGACTATGTATATATTTCAATTTTTTTGCACCCAAATAAACTCATAATAACTTGTTATAACATATCTGAACAGGATCTAGTTTGAAGCACTAAGAAGGATAAGACATCAGTTTGAAAAGAACCCCTATCAGAGTAACACCAATTCTGCTAAAATTAAGCAGGAAGAAGCATTAAATTTATGGTAAAGCTTGAGTAGAAGAATGGTGAAATCACTGATGTTTTACAAAATTTTATGAGGACAATGCCCCAAAGAATTCAGCAGTTTACAAATGGATAACTTGCTTTCAGAATGAGACAATGTTGAAGACTACCACAGCCGACTATCCACATTAATTTGTGAGGAAAAAGTTAATCTTGTTCATGTACTTATTGAAGAGAACTGATGATTAATAACAGAAACAATAGCCAACAGTACAGTGCAATTGTTTCAGCTTACACAATTCTGACTGAAAAATTAAAGTTGAGTAAATGGCACCCATTTGGTGGGTGCCAAAACCATTGCACCCAGATTGGCTGGCTACAAAGAAGAAAAGAGCTTTCAATGGAAATTTTAACTAAGTGGGATCAAGATACTGAAGCATTTCTTAGAATTGTAATAGTAGATGAAACATGGCTTTACCAAAATGATCCTGAAAGTGCATTCAAAACAATGGCTACTGAAAGGGGGAAGTGGTCCAGTTAAAGCAAAAGCAGGCTAGTCAAAAGCAAAGGTCATGGGATTAGTTTTTTTGGGAATGCTCCATGTATTTCCCTTGTTGACTTTCTGGAGGGCCAAAGAATGATAACATCTGCTTATTATGAGGGTATTTTGAGAAAGCCATAGCATGAACGGACAAATGCCCAGGTAAACTTCATCAGAGAGTTTTCCACCATGACAATGCTCCTGCTCATTCCTCTCATTAAACAAGGGCAATTTTGTGCATTTTTTTTTTAGATGGAGTTTTGCTCTTGTTGCCCAGGCCGGAGTGCAATGGCGCGATCTCAGCTCACTGCAACCTCCACCTCCTGGGTTTAAGTGATTCTCCTGCCTCAGCCTATGGAGTAGCTGGGATTATAGGCATGTGCCACCATGCCCGGCTAATTTTGCATTTTTAGTAGAGATGGGGTCCCTCCATTTTGGTCAGGCTGATGTCGAACTCCCGATCTCAGGTGATCTGCCCACTTTGGCCTCCCAAAGTGCTGGGATTATAGGCATGAGCCACTGCACCAGCCTGGCGCAAGTTTTTATGAGAAATCATTAGGTGTCATTTTACAGTCATGATTTGGCTGACTTTCCTAGTGACTTCTTTTTGTTTCCTAATCTTAAAAAATCTGTAAAGGGCCACCATTTTTGTTCAGTTAAAAATGTAAATAAGACTGCATTGACCTGGTTAAGTCCCCAGGATAATCGGTTTCTAAGGGATGGACTAAATGACTGGTATCAACACTTACAAAAGTGTCTTTAACTTGATGGAGCTTATGTTGAGAAATAAAGTTTATATTTTTAGTTATTATCTTTAAATTCCATTTCCATGAACTTTTTGAAGTCCACACACACACACACACACACACACACACACACACACACACAGATGTTTATAAGGTAATATTCAGCCACATAAAAAAAGGAAATCCTGTCATTTGTGCCAACACAGAATGAACCTGGAGGGCATTATCCTAAGAGAAATAAGCCAGGGAGAGAAAGACAAATACTGTATGGTATCAGTTATATGTGAACTCTAAAAAATAAGAGTTGAACTCATAGAAACAGAAAGCAGAATGGTGGTTGCCAGGGTCTGGGGTGGGAGAAATAGAGCTATGTTGGCCAAAGAATACACAATTTCAGTTATAAGATGAGTAACTTCTGGGTATCCAAAGTACAGATATTAATTATATTAATAGTTAATAGCACTATTGTATACTTGAAATTTTGTAAGAGAGTAGACAGTAAGCATTCTCACAAAAAAGGCAACTATATGAGGTGATGGGTATATTAAGTTGATCATGGTACTCACAACAAATCATCATGTTGTATAATTTGAATGTATACAATTTTATTTGCAATAATACCTCAGTAGAGTTGAAAACAAGCAAACAAATAAAGCAAAAATCAAGATTTGTACCTCAGTCCCGCCACTTGCTTACCATGTGACCTTGTGCAAGTCACTTCTCCATTCTGGCCCTTGATTTTTGATATGTAGAATAAAGATGATGGTACTTTAAAAAAGTCATTGTATAGATTAAGAATCAATGGTGTGGGAAAACATTCATTGTATATTAAACAAAAATCAGATTATAAGAATGTATCTACCATAGGACCCCAATTTTAGAAAGCAAAATATATGTATATATGTACATGGAGAAAAGATTAGAAAAATCTACCTGAAAATGTCAGCAGTGCTTGTATTTGGGTTTTTGAATTGCAGTTACTTTTCGTTTTAAGTAGGCAAACAACTTTATTAACCTTTCTTTCAAACTTGATTTCCAGGCTTCTTTGGCTTGATTAGCTGTAAAGAATGAATTGTATATAAGCAAAAACTGAAAAGCGCTGCAGTGTCCAAGGGGCTTGGGATTAAAAATATTAGAGATCTAGGTTTTATCAGATCCATAAACAAAAATGTCTTAAAAAATGGTAATAATGTAAAATAGGAGCTCCCAGTAACTTCTTCAAGTTTTATCTTCAGAAGTTGACTCAATTCAGTTTGCCTCATTCTTGGAAGCCTCAACAAAATTCTCCGCAAGATCTGGAACTTCATCATCCTCCTCCTCTCCAGTAACAAGTGGTGCTTTTCCATCCACAGATTGTTTGGGCAAAGCCTCAGCTAATCTCCCGAAAGTAGTCAGACTACCTGCACCAAGCTGGTTTAAGATGCTGGGTAGCACTTCTGTCAGCTGCTTTGTCTCAGCATGACCTGTAATGGTGAAAGTGTTCGCTGCCAGAGATGCCTGAACTTTAGGGTTGTGAAAGTGGGTCACTGTTCCCTGGTTTGTAAACATATTCACCTCTTCAATACCAGGGATATTGTTTACCCGTAACTTCTTTAAGGAGAGCCGAAGTGTTTTTATCATCTGCGGTGACTGTTCTGTGAACCACTTTCTTCTTTCTGTGAGCAGTTCCTTTCCCACCGACGTACACTTGTGTCTGCAGTTTGGTGAGTTTTTCCTGGTTCATGACTGTTTCTTTCATCTTTTCGGAGCGGATAAGAAGCTGCTCGGGGGACTAGGGTTGATGCTCAGGGGTCTCAGGTGGACCAGCTGAGATTAGGTGCACACACATGGGGCACAAGATGGCAGCTGAATTGCAGTTACTTTTTAAAAAGCTGTATAAAATAAGGACTTAGGAGATAGTTGCTGAATTCTAAAGAGGTGAAGATGTTTCAGGAATGGACCAAAAGCACCAGTGTTCTATATTTGTACAACACTTTGACCAACAGATTAAATATACAGCTGGTGGGTTTGGGAGCGGCAGCCTAGCTTAAGTCATCTGAGTAGAGTGATCTTTCTTCTATGCCATGCAATAATGAAGAGTGAAAGTCAAATTGTGGTGGGCAAAAATGACGGGTAATATGAAAGAAAGAAATGGGGTCTAAATAAAAATATATTGTTTATATTTGCCTGTTCAATCAATATATCCCTACTGTGTGCCTAGTATTGTGCTGGATGCCGGAGTGGTTATGAAGGAAATAAAAGACATGTGTAGTAGTTTGCAGGCCAAATAAGGAAGCAAAGCGTGGGCATGTGAGTAAACTAGACCCCTAGCTATCTGGCTCACATCTCATGACACTCTTCTATCTCGTGAGGACTTATTTGATGTGTGTCTTCCCATGAAGACTGTATTCCCTGAGAATGGGATATATGTGCATCTAATTTTTAAATGTATTTATTTATTTTTTAGAGACAGGGTTTCACGATAATGGCCAGGCTGGTCTTGAACTTCTGACTTCAAGTGATCTGCCCGCCTCGGCCTTCCAAAGTGCTGGGATTACAGGCGTGAGCCACCGTGCTCGATCGTGTATCTCATTTTTCTTGGTATCTTCTGAGCGTGCCTCTCTGATGTTGGCAGGCAATAAATAGTTGAATAAGCAGGCAACAATGTGAGAGTTTAGGGAGGAAAACAGTGCAGGCTGAAGTGGATAGAGAAGGCCTGAAGGAGAGATGGAACTTGGACCAGGTCTGAAAGATGGCTAATGTGCTTAGGAAGGAGCGATTTTGAAGACTGGAATGGAAGGAATGGGAGGAAACGACTTGCTAGACTTAGATGAAGAGTCCAAATGAGTGAGCTTTGAGTTCTGGGTAATGAGAAGGGAAAACATGGTTATAAAAGATTAACCAAAGGAAAGGGAAAGCAGGATTTAATAGAAAAAATATTAGTGTGCCTGAAGAAAATATATTATGGCTTTTTTTTAGAAAAGAAAAAATGAAGAAATAGTCAATATTGTGACTAATTTCTTTAGGAAAGTTTATTGTATGAATCATATTGTTTGAAGGGTGAAATTATAAATGCATGTATACTCAGTGCTTTTTAAAGTTCCAGAATATCTGAAGGTATCAGATGTTTATTGTTTTTTTTTAGCTGTCAATAATAAAGAGTAAATCAACTGCATATTTAATAATAATGTTTTCTAATTGCCAGGGATTGTTGTGAGTGATTTAATAACTGATTTTTATCCCCTCAATGATTCTATTGTTATTCTCATTTTACATTTGAGGAAACTGAGACACAGATTTGAATAACTTGCCTATGGTTACACATCTAGTAAGGAGAAGACCTGGGATTTGAATTTGGCCGGTATGGCTTCAGAACCTGTAAGTTTAACCTCTGAATTAGGCCTCTATCCATTTTGTGCCTAAATAATGAATGGGTAGTTGCAGAAACTGTAATCACTAATTTTAATTCAAAATATATTTAAATCATGTATGTGAATTTGAAAAGGCAAGAAGCACAGTTGAAGAGTAAATAAATATATTAAGACAGGATTGTATATAAAACAATGGTAGAGGTGTTTATGTGAAATAACTTGTGTTCATCCTTGTGTATTGCTTAGAGCAGCACTGTCTAATAGAAATATAATGCAAAGCACATATGTAATTTAAATTTTGTAGTAACCACATTAAAAAAGAAATAGGTGAAATAATTTGATAATATGTCTTATTTAACCACATGCATCAAAAATGTTATTGTAACATGTAATCAATACACAAATTATTAATGAGTTATATTCTTCATACTAAGTCTTCAAAATATGGTGTGTATTTTATGCTTAAAGTACATCTCAATTCAGACTGGCCACATTTCATGTGCTTCATAGCCACATGTTGGTGGCCATAGCTCATGGCTGTCATATTGGACAGCACAGGCTCAGCAGACTAAACGTCTTAGGAGTGACCTTATTTTTTATGTTTCCATGCATTTTTAGAGTTTCTTTGCCTTTTTTTGCATGTGCATCATATGCTGTCATTTAGTTTGGCTAAGAGATTAGATGGGCCTATTCCAATGCCTTATGAAGCCTGTTGTGTTAATAGCAGAGTTCAGGACTTCTGGGCTTCCTGCTGGTTTTGAAATTGTATAAATTTTGATTTTTCTATACAGTGAATCTGATCTGTTTGTTGTTGTTTTTTTAAAATGCATCATACTTTTAGAGTGTAGGCAGATGAATCACTGAGTACTCTTTATTTTGTTTTAAGAGCGTCTGCTTTCTTTCTTGCAAAAGGAGCCCATTTGGGCTAATGAGCTGAATTCACTAGTTGCTTTCTTTTCTTCTACAAAACACCTTAAAATCTAATTCTACTTTCAGAGGAATTTCAGCAATATCCGTGTCTCTCTTGATAGGTTCTCAGGGTCTACATAATTAACTTTTTATCACTAAGCTTGAGGGATTCTTATCTGTGGAACAATTATTTTCTCCAAAGCTGTTACATTTCTGTGGTGTCTATTTGCCAGAAGTTAGACTGAAGCACTCTTAGTGACTTAAAACTGAAAGGAGAGCAATGGCATGCGGTAGTAATAGAAATGGATTATTGAAACAAAGTGGAAATCCATGAACATTGTATTTATGTCTTATGATTCTATTAGCCACTCAACATGAAATGTAGATTTATTCTAAATACATTTTAAATATGCACTATATATTAAATACATATATTTATAAATATTCATAAAGATATACATAAAGAAGTATACATAAAGAAAACCTAGTAAGTATATTTCTTCACTTGAACTTTAGAAAGTTTTTGGGGATTGGCAGCATTCGAGGAGATCAACCAGGTGAAACAACTTAATGAGAAGCTAGGCAAATGTTGAAAGAATGTTATTTGTTAAATTCATAAGACTTTTCTTGCTAATAGTTTATTTTGTTGCAATGACTGGCATTGACATGAGAAGAAATTGTAGCAATGTCTTGGTCAGTGAGACAAGATGCAGGTTTTGCTTTGTCTATTAGCTACTGTAATAACTAGATTGTAATCCCAAGAGAGTTAAAAATGCATGATTCTCATCGGAAGTGACCATGGGTAGCCAGAAACAGTTTTTGGGATATCCTAACCCTCCCTCACTGAATTTAACACAGAATTTTGGGGTTAATCTTGCTACCCACTGGATGTCACTGTTGCTGCACAAAAAATGTCAAGTATTTGAGCATTTTTTCAGTCCCTCAAAAGGCACATAAGAAAGCTTCAATTAGGAATATCAGTGACAAAGCTGTGAGATGGACTAGAGAAGACCAATAGCAAGGTTTCTGGGTTGATAATTAAAATGTTAGTCTGTATCATTCTTGATTTTCACCATGACAGTCAATGAAATACTTTCATGTTGAGACTAGAGACTTGTGGAGTGACCCAGAGCTGTCTTTGATATCACGTTGGTGTTTTCATCATTTTGAAGCAGGGCAGATGTTTTTACATCTGTTCCTTCTTGTCCCAATGAGAGTTGAAAGGAGTCTTGCTTGATTGAGTCCTCTTAGATAAGGAATATGGAAATTATACTTTTTAACCTTGGTGTGACTGGACTGCTAAGTAACAAGTAGGATAAAATATCTTTCTTTTGATGGTTTGTGACAGTTTTCTGCTCCAGTGGTATAGAATTCATCTGTATTAGAGCTGTCAAATCTCAAGTATTAAGAATACAATTTTGTTATTTCTCATTTTTTTTACCTCTGGTCAGTTGAAATGCTATTACTTATTGGTATATAATAGACAGGCCAAAGCATTGGATTCACAAAAGAGTTATGATCCTTGAAGTTTATAGTTTTGAAAGAGTTCAAGAAGTTACATGACATTTACGTAGGAGAAGATTTGGACTTAAAATATTAGAATCAAAAATTAATATACTTAACTTTATGTCATAAGATGATCTTGCCTGTCTAGTGTTGACATTATTTAGCTTTCTAACATATGGTATACTTAAGTGATTCAGGAAAAAAAATATTACATTTTCTGCTAAACTCCGTGAGAGCAAGTTCATTTTTTCTTATTCTTTCCAAAATCTCCAGTGCTCAGCATGGTGTTGATGGTACAGTAGGTATTCAGTCATGTTGGTTGGATTGGATTAGACAGTATCCTGAGTGAGGGACTGTTAGGATGAACTGGTAAGATGTCTCTTGTAGCTTTAGGGAGTTTATGATCTAGATGGGCAGAAGGCATACTAGCAGTAAATACTAGGAAAACTTTAATGGCATTACTGGTCGTAAGATCACTTTGATATCTACTACACTAGTTTATAGAGCTTACAGGTATGTGGGGGTTACAGGATGTTATAATTTAAAGAGAAACAATATTTGAGAGGCAACCTTGAATAAAAGTGTCAAATTCATCTGTTTTAAAATACATAAAATATTTTCTTTGTTATGTAGGATTTAAAATTTTTAAAACTTGTTTTTCTCTCCTCTTTTGAAATACATAGGCTTTTAAGTTTATTATCTTTGCATGACTATTTGAAATTCCAAGTGAAAAAATGACTCACTTAAGATCTTGCTACTCAAAGGAAAGTCTGTAGGCAACAGCATGGGCATTACTTGAGGCTTGCTAGAAATGCAGAATTTCAGTCCCCATCTCAGACCTACTGAATCAGAATCTGCATTGTAACGACATCTGTAGGTGGTTCAAATGCTTATTAAAATTTGAGAAGCTCTGATTTAGGGTATTCGTTATGTTAGCAATAGGTTAAGGAAATGTGGAGACCTTTGTCTAGAAGGAAACAGGTTTATCATCTGAATGCTGTTTACTAGATTCATGAAGGGAAACAGTAGAAATACTGTGAGTGAAATTTTTATGAAGCAGTTTGGAAAAGGCTCACTGGCACACCGAAGGAGCCATTCTGAATTGTCCAATAAATAAAAAGGTGGACAAGTCTAGACTGAGGCTTGCTCCCTCTCCAGCTGCTTAATTTCTATAGGGAGGCTGCTCCATTGATTCTCCAATGTCAGATGAGCCTTGGTGATTTTTCTCTCTCCCTGCCCCAGAAACCTTGGGGCAAGAGTGGCTAGACTTTTGCTTCATTGCCAGAAACTTCTTTGGGAAAAGAGATTGCTCACTTTATATAATAGTATTTTACAACTTGACCCACCTCCTCTCACAGATTACTTCCATAATGAGAAGACCAAGGACCTGTGGATTCTGCAGAACCTTTGCTTGACAAGATGCCTGTAAATGATGATGCACAGATGGGCTGGGATGAGCTTAATTCATTATTGCACACACACTACAGCTTTGTTTATTATTAATGACATGGCAGACATTTCCCTTAGCTTTGGAACTGAATAAAGCAATAACCCCACCATAAGGGAGACAGGAATTGGAAGATAATAAATATTTATCACCAAATCTCTCACTTTCCTAGCAACCACAAATGGAGGAGGAAATGAGCGCCTAATTTTTTTGAGAGCCAGTGCCAGGAAAACAAAAGCTTAAAAACATTTCATTAATCAAGCAGATTGATTGCTGTGGTTCTAGAAATCTCAATACAGTTTTTTAATGGAGGGAGATGCAATGATTGAGCACAGTTAAGACACTCTTTGAGACCTGAATTCTTAGACAGATGCCACTTGCAAAAATGACTATCATCTATCAGGAGTATTGAATAATACAGTTTGGTGGGTCTTTTCACAGAGCAGTATTATTCTGCTTGTTTTCCTGGGCTAAATACACAGTACAGCAACAAAGCCATAAAACTGCACTATCTCACACAGGAAGTTGAGTTCATTTCTGGGAATTTACCAACATACTGGAATTGTGTTTTAAAGATTACATGTAAATAGAGATGTGTTATGTGCATAATATATGACTTTTTCTGGTATGGGACAGTGATGTTGAAGGAGTCCAACATATTCAAACTCTGTTGGAAGAAAGACTTAGCTTCTCCAGGGCCAGGAACGAATTTCCTCAGTTTGTGCATTTCATTGCTATCATATAATGCTGAAGAGGAAAAGACAACTAATATGAGTTTGTAGTCCTATCACTGTAACTGATAATCAGTGTGACGTTAAGCAAGTTGTTCTGCTCCTCTGAGCCTCAGTTTCCTCATTTGATAAATGATGGGATTGAAAATAGGGATCCCTGAGGCCTCATCTTATATAAGAAGTGTGACTTTACAACTCTATTGCTAGCATTGGTTTTCTTATCTGAGCCCCTATCTTTGGATATCCATATAACTTTGGCATCAAAACTGTGACAAATTTATTTGTAATTTTACTCTTTTCTGTCATCTTCTTTATTTAGCTGAGTTATATTTTATCTTTATGTTATTTGACATACATGGTAAGCCATGAAATAACCATGATTTGGCATCTGTATCAATGGATACGTAATAGCTTTAATGAGAGTAAGCAGCATGACTGCTCCTGGCATCTTGCTGAGTTTTTGTGTCCATATTTGTTTGGTGGTGTTTGTACATGGTTCATCCTTTGGGGCTAGGTCCTCAATGAGGAAATCCTGAGGAAAGAGTTCTTTAGCATCCTTCACAAAGGAGGGAAGACAAAAGACAACAGGGGTAGAGATGAGACAGGAGACAGAAACAGAATCCGTCAGTTTTAACTATCTTTTGTTCAGCATTTGTGGTCTAATGTCGTTCTTAGCTATTATGTGGGAGTGTAGATTAAAGGAAATATTTCTTCTAGTGCACCAAAGACAGAGGTATCTTGCATGCATTTTATGTATCAGATTAGTAATTCTCAGTACACTGGATTAAATGATCATTGGGCCAGATTTCATGGGGTGATTGAACTACTCTCAGCACAGTAGATAATGTATTTCCCATTTTCTTAACTTTGTTCCCGACCGTTATGATGCTATTTAATGCCGTGGAGATGAAATTTACTAAATGGTCCACTAGTAGACTAAACAAGTTAATACACCTCTCAAAATGTCTACCTTATACCCAGGGAGCAACTAATGCCCCATATTATCACAGCTAATATATTACAGAAATGTCAGCATGGCCATCACTATTAACATTTCACTCTTCCACCTTCTCTTCAACTTCGTTATACTGTTAAGGTACGACTTCCTCAACCAAAAAAGGAGCCTGATTTTAGAAATAAGGCATAGCTGTCCCTATGGATTGATGCGAATGGAGCTAGATTACTAATTTAAAAAATATGCATATTTAAATACCTAAACAATTCTTGAATTAACACTGTGAAAGAGTACTAATCATATTATCAGTGATGGTCATTGGATCAAAATACACATCACTAATAGTGCATTTTCACTGGTAGTAGTTTTACATGAAATTATTTTTCAGCATCAATTCAAATACCTGTGCAATTCTGGGCCAGTGTTCTGTGCAGCTCTTGCATTTTCAAGATTCATTTTCTAATCAGTGAAATCATTTACCTCTCTTAGATGCTAGGCCAGGAGTAATGGAGCTGAGAAAGTTGTTAGCTATGACAAGGCTGCCTTTTCTCTCATCTTTCTGGGAAAGTCAGGAAAAAGAACACCTTAGCATCATCTTTCTTTTCCCAAAGAGGAAACAGACACTAATCAACATTCAATTCCACCCCAAATTCAACAATTCAATTGTCCACAGCGTCATAGTGCTGTCACATGGGCTCCTAATCATGAAATCTTAAAAGAATGGCTGGTACCTTTGGTGTTTCCCAGATGTGATCTGATGTACTGGCCAGGACCATCAGAAGGAAGAAATGATAATGATGGGCAAAGTGGTGGCATCTCTTTTTAAAATTCCCATCACACAGTGTGACTTAGAGCCATGCAGAATGCCAGGCAGTGTGCTCTGCTTTTACAATGATAAAATCAATATGTTGGGAAAGATTTGCATTTTTATCAAGGAAAGGAACATGGCAGATTTAGGCTTCTAGCAAGTTGTCATAAACAACAGTATTAGCAGAAATGATTTAAGGAATTGAAAAATCATTGATCCTCTAAAGTGCCTTGGGGGAGCAATATTGGGAAACCAGACGAGATGAAAATTTATAGCTGTCTAGTATTTTTGGTGGTGCAATATGGAAGCTAATTTTTATGCACCTTTCTTTTAAGTCATTTGTGCATGGGTGAAATACATAGATTAGGAAGGGCAGGACCATGAAATTGACAGTGTCTGCCTAACTGTATCTGAAGTAAATTCAATCTTGTCTTGTCACGTCTTTCCTATCAAACCTGACTGTTCCCAAATGTCTGTCACCAATCTTTAGTGGTAACCAAAGAAACAGTAAATGGGACCCATATCTCTAGGGATTTGCTCACTAAAATTTCTACTTCTGTTAGGATTTCTCTCTTCATCTCCCTCTTTTTTCTGAGACGCAGTTTCGCTCTGTCACCCAGGCTGGAGTGCCATGGCATGATTTTGGCTCACTGTAACCTCCACCTCCTCTGTTCAAGTGATTCTCCTGCCTTAGCCTCCTGAGTAGCTGGGATTACAGGCAACCACCATCATGCCTGACTAATTTTTGTACTTTTGTAGAGATGGGGTTTCTCCATATTGGCCATGCTGGTCTTGAACTCCTGACCTTAGGTGATCCACTTGCCTCAGCCTCCCAAAGTGCTGGGATTACAGATGTGAGCCACTGTGTTCAGCATCTCTCTTCATTACTTCTTATGGTTAGATTAACAGTCTACTTTTGATTTTCACCTTTTGGAAAGACCATGAGAGGATTTAAACATTGTTTTATAATTGTTTTGATCTCACCAAAGTACTCTTTCCATAGGTTTATCATGATCTGATTCTTTGGAAAGTTTAAGCAACAACTTATTATTGATCCTAAACCTTCTTTATGACTTCAGTCCTAAATTTTCCTACTATTATTTACTTTGCAGAGTCCTTAGGCAGTTACCTTTTATACCTAGAATATTTCATTGTAATCACTGGGAGGGAGACACTGTAGTAGGCTTATTCCATCTTGGTCAGCACTGGAAGTCCTGATTTGTGTTTTGATAACTCAAATCTGTTGAGCAAGATAAGAGGGGATGCAGTGAGGTTTATGTGTAGGTCATCGTAGTAGTCTAGTTAGCAGATGAATAACTTGGATTAAGAAAATGGCATAGATGATGAGAAAAGTACAGGTTCAAGAGGCATGTTGGAGGCAAAATTAATTGGACTCTGATAAACTGGAAGCAGGGAATGAATGAGAAATATAAAAGGTGATTTCCATATTTCTGATTTGAAAAAATGGATGAGTGGAGGTACCATTTGTTGAGATAGGAGTGCTTGAAAAGGACTATTTTTAAGTATGTGTTTGTATGTGGAAGGAAGGGCATGGAAGGTTATGAGTTCAGTGTTGGACATGCAGAGTTTGGAGTACGTTTGTGACAACTAAGTAGGCAGATGAATGTATACACAGCTTTGGAACCTGTATGAGAGCTTTTGGCTGGATATATAAATTTATGAATTTTATACATAAAGGTAACAAAGTCATGGTTATGCTTTTACATAGGGAGTAATGATTTTATGTTGGGAAGAGAAGGGGGCCTAAAACCAAGTTTTGAAGAACTCAGGCATTTAATGGCTTGGTAAAGGAAGCACTATGAAAAGGATACTTAGAAGAACTGAACAGAGGTGTAGGAGGAAAACTAGGAAAAGGACAGTCAAGGAAACATATTGTTAAAAAAATCGATTGGATTGCAGTGTCAAATTTCCCTAAGACATCAAAGAAGATGAAGACTAAAAAATGTCCTCTTTGTGTTTGGGTTTAGTAACATGGATGTCATTGGTGACTTTAGTATGAACCACACAGTGGAATGGAGATGAGGTAACTAGATTAGAATGAATGGAAGAATGACTAGGATGTGAGCAAATGGAGTACAAGTATAGATAACTCTTGGGAGAAGTTTTTCTATGAAGCAGACGATGGAGATAGGTCATTATTTACTTGGAGGATATGGGATAGAAGGAGGTTTTTATTAAATGGGAAAAACGTAAGCATGTTTAAACTCATGAGAATGGTCTATGTGGGAGTGGATATATAAGGAATAATGAAAAAGTGAGTTCCCAGGGAGGCCTGGGGGAAAATAAGATCCAAAGCATCAAGGGATTAGCTTTACATGGGAGGCAGACCTCACCTCAACCCTATGTGAAAGGTTGGGTTGGGGAAACCACTTGGGATGGACACAGATACACATAGGTTTCTATGTGTGGTAGCAGGAAGTTGAGGGAGCTCTTGTCTCGTGACTTCTATTTTGTCTATAAGGTATTATTAGCTGTGGTCACGTTCTGAGGGTTAGTTGGGGTGGGTAATGGGTGTTGGATTATAAGACCCTCTGAAGTTTGAGGAAATAACTTGCTGTTGAGAGGGAAGAATGAGCTATTAAAAGAAGTATATTAACCCATGGCACATTTCAACTTCATGCTTCAGCCATGTTGAACTTCTTTTAATTACTACAACCCACCATGTGCTCCTTCTTAGCTGAGCTTTTGCCTGTGTCATTACCTCTGCCTGGACCACTCTTTTTGCCTTATTCATCTTATGATTCCTTACTCATTCTTCAGGTCTCAATTTAGATACCACATCCTTTAAAAAGCCTGACTTCTATAGTGAACGAGAAGAGGTTAAGTGACCTAGGTATGTGCTTCTATGGCCACTGTTACCTTCTTTACCATAGTCCATGTTGTTGTGGTTACTTGTCTAAATTACCATGTCCCAATTAAGAGGTAAGCTCTGTGAGGTCAGGGACTACTTGGTTAGGAATGATAATAACATGGTTAGCCATAACCTGTAGCACAGAGCCTGCCACATAATAGGTGCTTAAGATACACAGTTGCTGAATGAATGCGGTGAACTCACTGTGACAAGGGAACTGGTCACATGACTAGAAGGAGGGTGGGACTCTTAATAGTGATATGTCTGGATGAAAGGTGTAATCTTTAAGAGGTGCTATTCCATTAACTCAGACACATGCAGCTGAGGCATGAAGGAAAACATGAAAGAGAGGTAAGACTAGGATTTTTCTCTCCTGGTGCCTAGTGCTGGAGGGAGTGCTGACCTATGTATTCCCCAGCTGTTCTAATAACCTGATAGTGCTGAAAGGGGGGCACTGGTGGCAAAGAAAACCACCCTTCTGAATGAGGCACTCTAATTTGCATAGGACCAAATGTGGCCATGAGTCTTGGTGGCTGATTTCAACTCTGTTATTTAACGTTGCTCATTATTTCAGCAACCTGAGAATACCAGCTGGACTGTGTGGGATGAAAGCAACTTTTCAATGCAGGCAAACAGATCACGGCAGTTCTCTTGGAGAAATATTGCTTGTTAATTTGCAAAAATAAATCCCCTTTTTTTGTCCTCATTCTTAAAAAAATGCCAAGTTGCAAGATATGCACACGCGTGTGTGCATAAGATGAGGCAAGGACAAATTTAAACTAGAGGAAATGCTTTACAGCTAGGCTGCCTCCTTCTCCCCCAAAGGCCGATAAACTACAAATGCCATTTAGGCACTGGATTTACGGTTACTTTCGTGTATGCCCTGAAAATCCACTTATCTTCAGGGGTTACTAGTTCATGGGGAAAACAAGTTAGTACTGAGAAGTTCAATTACTCTCCTAAAATATCAGTAGCTTAGCAGTAAGAAAGCAAAACAACAGGTGCCTTTTTATATTAGATATATTCTCAAGACATCTGTAAAGGCTGGCTATAAACAGCAAGAAAGTAATAGTGGTAAATGTTACTCAGTGGGAAGTTTTGGGGATGGAGGTCCTTTTTCCCAGTCTCCAGTTTGAATCTGCGACTGGTGTTCCATCATTTCACAGCATGGGTTTCTCTGCCAATGTATTGCTTTCCTTTTGTTTAATTATGGCTGTTATTTTTTCACAATGGTTGAAACATTTTCAAGGTCTTCATATAGGACTCCAGTTTTCTCTTGTTTCTGGAGTAACTTGTCTTCCTTTGGAAGACCCAACTTTGTGCTTTCGGGAGAGCACCTGCTAAGCTGGGATTTTAGTGTTTCCTGATCTGCTTTAGCCCTCCTCAGCAGCACAGTAATGTAATCAGCTGAAGAATCTCCCAGGAGGGCTGCATTGTTAGAGTTTCTCTTTCAGTCTAAGCTATTTAATAAATGTACTTTAGGAGTATGGGGTTGATTATTGAACTACTTTCTTTGAAGATATCTGCCTTCTCCATTTGATAGCTCCTAAGAGAGTTTAGACTATGGTGAGAACTAATGTCTTGAGGTCACTTGTTTCACAGGAGGGCAAAGTATCTGATAAAAGAGCTTGGCTTTGGAGAAGGTCTGACTTTGACTTTGAGAATACGTGGGTATTCTCCATGGCTGAAAGAAATAGATTCATGATATAAGAAAGGACGCTGAGTGTTTCCATTAATTTATTTTATATTTGAAAATAGAAAGCGAAGAAAGCTGTGGCAAGTCATACATGTATCTGTTATGCAGTGACACAAAACTCTTATATTTGAAAGAAATTCTTGACCCCAAAGGCAGTTCTACGTAGCATGTCCTGATTTATAACGTATATATAAAGAAAAGGTGGTATGTCGTAGTGGATGCGAAGGGGATTTTGTAGTTAGAGGTCTCGGGTCTAGCTATTTGGCCTTGGGTTAGCCATTTGGTTCCCTTAAACCTGTGTTTCCTCATCTTTAAAATGGAGAAAATAGTGTGCAACTTATAGGGTTGTTTTAAGTATCAAATGAGATCAGGCAATTAAATGAAAGATCATACATGTTGCCTGACAATAAGTGCTTAGTAATTGTTAATATAATTTAACAGAACTTTTTTCAGGTTCATAGTCACTTTATTTCATAGCTCAGGGAGCTACCAGGCATGTGCATGTGGTATATTTTATGCAGAGCACAGCTTGGTTTTCTTTCTCATTTCTTTGCATCTAGTGACATTACTGCATAAGCTTCTCACAACTATTGTGAATCTTCATGAGGTTATCGGACTTTTCCTTTTTACACTAAATGTGTGGAGTTAACTTTTAGATTTTCATGGAGAAGAGTCACTGGTTTGGCCTGGAGTACACTATTTACCAGGACAGATTTCTAGGGGGTGCCTCTGGACCACCCCCTAGAAAGAATAAACTGGTTATTTTCTACAGAAGTGACCTTGTCTAGGATGGAAAGTAAGTATATTTTTTTCAATAAGCAAATGAAAATACAGATGGTATACATCATTTTTTTCATTAAATTAAAAATAATGATGAGAGAACTATAAAGATTTTTAAGAACTTGCTTTTTATGAACAAAACATATTTGTTCTATTTTTTTCTTTCCAGCTTTTATTTTAGGTTCAAGGGATATATATGCAGGTGTGTTCCATGGGTAAATTGTGTGTTATGGGGGTTTGGTGTACAGATAATTGTCACCCAGGTAATCAGCATAATACCCAATAGGTTGCTCTTCAATCCTCACCCTCCTCCAACTCTCCATCCTCATGTAGGCCCTGGTGTCTGTTGTTCCCTTCTTGTGTTCATATGTATTCTATGTTTGGCTCCCACTTATGAGTGAGAACATGTGGTATTTGGTTTTCTGTTTCTGTGCTAATTCACTTAGGATAATGGCCTCCAGTTCCATTCATGTTGCTGCAGAAGACATGATCTCATTCTTTTTTATGGCTGCATAGTATTTCATGATGTATATGTACCATGTTTTCTTTATCCATTCAGTCCACCATTGATGGGTATGTAGGTTGATTCCATGTCTTTGCTATTGTGAATTGTGCTTCAGTGAACATACATGTGCATGTGTCTTTATAGTAGAACAATTTATATTCCTTTAGGTATATACACAGTAATGGGATTGCTGGGTCGAATGGTAGTTCTATTTTAGGTTTTTTGGGAAATCCCAAGACTGCTTTTCACAGTGGCTGAACTATTTACATTCCCACCAGCAGTATATAAGCATTTCCTTTTCTCTACAATTTTGCCAGCATCTGTTATTTTTTGACTTTTTAATAATAGTCATTCTTACTGGAGTAAGATGGTATCTCCTTTTAGTTTTGATTTGCATTTCTCTAATGATTAGTGATGTTAAGCATTTTTGTTACTTGTTGGTTGCATGTATGTCTTCCTTTGAGAAGTGTCTGTTTATGTCCTTTGCCCATTTTTTTTTTTTTCTGTTTGATTTGGTTTGGCTCTGTGTCCCCACCCAAATCTCATCTTGTAGCTCCCGTTAATTCCCACATGTTGTGGGAGGGACCAGTGGGAGATGACAGAATCATGGCGGCAGGTATTTGCTGTTCTGGTCTCATGATAGTGAATGGGTCTTACGAGATCTGATGGTTTTAAAAATGGGAGTTTCCCTGCACAAGCTTTCTCTTTGCCTATTGCCATTCACGTAAGATGTGACTTGCTCCTCCTTGCCTTCTGCCATGATTGTGAGGCTTCCTTGGCATGTGGAACTGTAAGTCCAGTAAACCTCTTTCTTTTGTAAATTGCCCAGTCTTGGGTATGTCTTTATCAGCAGCATAAAAATGGATGAATACACCATTTTTTCAACTTTTATTTTAGATTCAGGAATACGTGTGCATGTTTGTAACCTGGCTATATTGCATGATGTTCAGGTTTGGGGTATGGATCCCGTCACCAAGGTAGTGAGGATAGACCCCAGTAGGTAAGTTTTTTTTAACCCTGGCCCCACTTGCTCCCTTCCTAATATCTATTGTTGCCATCTTTATGTCCGTGAGTACCCAATGATTAGCTCCCACTTATAAGTGAAAACATGTGGTATTTGGTTTTTGGTTCCTACACTAATTCAGTTAGGATAGTGACTACAAATGACATTCATTTTCATGGCTGCATCCTTTGCCTGTTTTAAATTTCCTAATACATTTAAGTTCCTTATAGATGCTGGATATTAGATCTTTGTTGGATGTATAGTTTAAAAATATTTTCTCCCATTCTGTAAGTTATTTACTGTTTTCTCCCATTTTATATGTTGTTTACTCTGTTGATAGTTTCTTTTGTTGTGCCAAAGCTCTTTAGTCTGATTAGGTTCCACTTGTTAATTTTTGTTTTTGTTGCAGTTGCTTTGGAGTATTCATCATGAAGTCTTTGCCAGAGCCTATGTCCAGAATGGTATTTCCTAGGTTTTCTTCTGGGGTTTTTATGGTGTTAGTTTGTACAGGTAAGTCTTTAATCCATCTTTAGTTGATTTTTGTATATGCCGAAAGATAGGGACGCAGTTTCAGTCTTCTGTATGTGGCTAGCCAGTTATCCCAGCACCATTTATTAAATGGGGAGTCCTTTTCCCATTGCTTGTTACTGTTGGCTTTGTTGAAGATCAGATGGTTGTAGGTATGTGGTTTTATTTGTAGGTCCTGCGGCCTGTTCCATTGGTGTATGTATATGTTTTTATATCAGGACCATGCTATTTTATTTACTGTAGTAGCCTGGTAGTATAGTTTGAAGTTGAATAGTGTGATGCCTCCAGCTTTGTTCTTTTTGGTTGGAATTGCTTTGACTAGTTGGGATCTTTATTGGTTCCAGATGATTTTAGAATAGTATTTTTCCAATTCTTTGAAAAATGTAATTGGTAGTTTGATAGGAACAGCAGTGAATCTGTATGTGGCTTTGGGCAGTATGGCCATTTTAAGAATATTGACTCTTTGTATCCATGAACATGGAATGGTTTTCCATTTGTCATCTCTGATTTCTTTTAGCAGTGCTTAAAATTTTTTTTTTTTACTTTCATTTTGGATGTTTGAAAATAAAGTTTCTTAACTGTTTACATCAAAAATAAATTCATGTTTTTATCTAAAATAATGCTTTATTAAAATTACAAAATTATCAAAAGTGTTGACAGTAATTCAGTTAGCATGCACCCTCCTATAAAGAAATGGCATAGTATAGAATGCTTGTCTATTTAGCCTTTCCTAAAATTAAAAACAAAATTGTTTTTAAAAATAAAATGTACTTTTTACAGGTAAAATACTTATAACTAATATAAATTTAGAAATCAAAGATAAGACAAATATATATGATATGTATATATATGACATATATTTATACTCAGAAAATTGATCAGAGAAAACCATTTTCAACATATCATTGTTTTTCTACCCAACTAATATTTTTATGTATGTATGCATATACATACACCCATATGTTCTTTTTTTAATTGTACTTTAAGTTCTGGGGTACATGTGCAGATCTTGCAGGATTGTTGCATAGGCATACACATGCCATGGTGGTTTGCTGTCTCCATCACCCCATCTCCTACATCAGGCATTTATCCCATTGTTATCCCTCCCCAACCTCCCTGCCCCCCGTTGTCCCTTCCCTAGCCCCCCAACCCCCAACATACCCCAGTGTGTGATGGTCCCCTCCCTGTGCCCATGTGTTCTCATTGTTCAACATCCACCTATGAGTGAGAACATGCAGTGTTTAGTTTTCTGTTCTTGTGTCAGTTTGCTGAGAATGATGGTTTCCAGATTCATCCATATCCCTACAAAGGACATGAACTCATCACTTTTTATGGCTGCATAGTATTCCGTGGTGTATATGTGCCACATTTTCTTTGTCCAGTCTTTCATTGATGGGCATTTGGGTTGGTTCCGGGTCTTTGCTATTGTAAACAGTGAGCACTGCTTTTTAATTCTCATTGTAGAGCTCTTTTACCTCATGGTTAGCTGTATTCCTAGGTATTCTATTCTTTTTGTGGCTACTGTGAATAAGATTGTGTTCTTGATTTGGCTCTTGGTTTGGATGTTATTGGTATATAGAAATGCTAGTGATTTTTATGCACTGATTTTGTATCCTGAAACTTTGCTGAAGCTGTTTATCAGATCTTGGAGCCTTTGGGCAGAGACTATGGGGTTTTCTAGTTTAGAATCATATTGTCAATGAAGAGAGATAGTTTGACTTTGTCTCTTCCTATTTGGATGACTTTTATTTCTTTCTCTTGCCTGACTGCTCTGGCTGGGAATTCCAGTACTATGTTGAATAGGAGTAGTGAGAGCAGGCATCCTTGTCTTGTGCCAGCTCTCAAGGGAAATATTTCCATCTTTTTTCCCATTCAGTATGATATTGGCTGTGGGTTTGTCATAGATAGCTCTTAGCACTTTGAGGTGTGTTCCTCTGATGTCTAGTTTGTTGATTGTTTTTTAATATGGAGGGATATTGAATTTTATCAAAAGCTTTTTCTGCAGCTATTGAGATGATCATGTGTTTTTTATTTTTAATTCTGTTTATGTAATGAATCGCATTTATTGACTTGCATATGTTGAACCAATCTTGTATCCAGGAATAAAGCCTGCTTGATCATAATAGATTCGCTTTTTGATGTGCTGCTGCATTCAGTTTGCTAGTATGTTGTTCAGAATTTTTGCATCTATGTTCATGAGGGATATTGGCCTGATGTTTTCTTTTTTGCTGTGTGTTTCTGCCAGGTTTTGGTATCAGAATGATGCGGGCCTCATAAAATGAGATAGTGAGGAATTCCTCCCCCTCAATTTTTTGATTTAGTTTCCATAGTATTAGTACTAGCTCTTCTTTGTATGTCTAGAAGATTTTGTCTGTGAATCCATCCAGTTCAGGATTTTTTCTTGTTGGTGGGTATTTATTTATTTATTTAGTTATTTATTTTTATTACTGATTCAATTTCAGAACTCATTTTTGGTCTGTTCAGGGTTTCAATTTCTTTCCAGTTCAATCTTGGGAGATTGTATATTTCTAGGAATTAATTCATTTCTTCCAGGTTTTCTAGTTTGTGTGTATAGAGGTGTTTGTAATAGTCTTGGAGGGTTTTTTTTTCTTGCATTTCTTTGGTGTCAGTGGTAATGTCCCCTTTGTCATTTCTCATTGTGTTTATTTGGATCTTCTTTTTC
>NW_016107904.1:957301-964780 GCF_001604975.1 Cebus imitator
ATTGGTCTAGCAAGCAGCCTATCAATCTTATTTATTCTTTCAAAAAATGAACTTTTGGTTTTGTTGATCTTTTGTATCATTTTTCTCATCTCCATTTCATTCAGTTCTGCTCTGATTTGGTTATTTCTTTACTTTTGCTAGCTTTGGGGTTGGTTTGCTCTTGTTTTTCTAGTTACTCTAGGTGTGATGTTAGGTTAAATTTAACAGAAATTTTTTGCTATGTTTTCCAACCATCTTCCATGGAAAATACATGCAGTTATATAAAAAGGTCTTTGTTCTGCTGCATATTTTGCTAGTTTGGGTAAGCAAGGCTGGGATTAGAGATGGGGAGAATGGAATTCCTCTGCCCACCCCATTTCTCTTACTGTCTTCCTACTTTGTTTTATTGATTTTCATAGCACTTCTCACTGCCTATTGAGGTTGAATGGTGCCTTCTCTAAAAGACATGTTGAAATATGTGTCAGTTTGCTCAGGTTGCCATAACAAGTATCACAGACTGGGCAGCTTAAACAACATAAATTAATTTTTTCATAGTTCTGGAGACTAGGAAGGTCAAAATCAAGATTGTGGGAAGGTTGGTTGCTTCTGAACTTGTCTCCATGGCTTATAGATGGCCATCTTCTTCCTGTGTCTATCTGTGCCCTATTCTCTTCTTATAATGAATATCAGTCATATTTCATTAGGGCCCACCCCCAATAGCCTCTTTTAACCTTAATTGCCTCCTTAAAGACTGTCTTCAAATATAGTGATATTCTGAGGTACTGAAGGTCAGAATTTCAACATATGAATTTGCCCCATAATAAAGTCCTAACCTCTGGTACCTGTGAATGTGATCTTACTTAGAAATAGGGTCTTTGCAGATGTAATCAAATTAAGGTGAAGTTATACTGGATTAGGGTGGGCCCTAAATCCAATGACTGATGTCATTAAGAAGAGAGAGTGATACAGAGGAGACATACATGGACGAAGACCATGTGAAGATAGAGACAGAGATTGTAGTTATGCTGTCATAAGCCAAAGAATGCAAAAAAAAAAAAAAAGTTGTAAGACACCACCAGATGCTAGAAGCAGCAAGGAAAGATTTTTCTTAGAGCCATCAGAGGGAACATGGCCCTGCTGACATCTTGATTTTGGACTTTCAGTTTCCAGAACTGTGCAAGGAAAAATTTCTGTTGTTTTAAGCCACAGTTTGTGGTAATTTGTTACAGCAGCCCTAGGTAACTAACACACTACTTGACATTATATATTTGATAAATATCTTCTGTGTCCTCCACTAGAACATAAACTGTATGAGGACAGGCATTTGCCTGTATTGGTCACTGTTGTAATGTCAGCGTAGTGGATATTTACTGAATGAATGAATGAATGAATGAATGAGAGCAATCTTGAAGGAAGCAGGGAGGAGCAGAGGTGGCAGAAGAAAAAAGGGGAGTATATAAACATGAGTATAAAATATACTAACCTACCAAGTGGGCTTCTGGTGGGAGGAGGTGAAGGGGTTGAGTCCCCTGTCCAGTTTGATGTGGCAAGAATTAGATATAAAATATGGAAATATGGACTGGAGGAACCCTGGAAACATAAACCCTAGTAAGCAGAAATTGAGTGGATTGCGTTGGACTTTCACGGCTGCTGGAAGTAGCAGAGTCCAAGCAGCCAGTTATACCCTGATCTCTAAGGAGCAACAGGCCCAGCTGACATTGGTTTAAATTTAAGGTATTTAATCTCCTAGATTTATCCTGCATGTCTCCTACATTTTCCCATGATATTTATCTCTTCACACATTTCCTTTGAGTGTGGGGAAGTTTTGTCAAACTCCTAATTCTCTAGTGGAGTTTTCTGCTGCAGCACACCTGGCTCCAGTGTATTTTTTTTTTTTTTTAAATCTGAAATCAGCCTTTCCTGACCTTACGTGTTTTTGTTTTTGGAGATGAAATGTCATTTCACATTTTATTATAAATCCAAATGATGGGTTTTTATGTTGTTCTTTATTTTTTAAAAGAAGTTTCTGAAAACTTTTTTGTTCTGAATCCTCAGAAGGTCTCCATATTTTCAACTGTTGAATCACTCTTTCTCTCTCCCCCATCCATCTCTTTCTCCCTCTCCCTCTTCCGCTTCCTCTTCCTATCCCTCTCCTTTTCCTCACCTGCCTTTATTTCCACTCAGTAAGTTTCCTGTATTTGTTCTTCCTGATGTCTATGCTTAACCATTCCTGGGATTGACATGCCAGAGACTTCATGAGAAAAGTTATATTTTCTATTGTTTTACTTTGATAAATAAGGGTTTCATTTGATTGGAAGAAATAGAAAGGGTCTTTTATAAAGGAGACAGACATGGGACAGGAGAGTGAGCTGCTGGGCCAAGTATTTTCTCGTCCATGTTTGTTGTAGCAAATGGTGAGTCTTGTCCCACTTCTTCTAAGGTCTTGGTTGTCCTTATAAACAGCCTGCTTGGTCAATGCCTTTGCCTTCCTTAGCCCCTTTGTCTCAGCAAGCTGAGTCTGGCAGTGATGTCCACTGGTCTCACTCTTCCCCATGTGTAAGTACTTGCACACTTCCAGAAATGTTTGAGTTTTCTCTTTCCCATGTGGCCTGTAGCTTACCTGTTCATATCTGGAGCTGCTCTGACCTTGAGAGCTTCTGTGGAATCCCATCCATTATTCCCCGTGTGTTGGTAGGTCCTTTCCTTAACCCAGTCCCATGTATACAACATGCTGCCCTTCCATGTTTTACAGAGTTGATGTAGATTTTCCCATTATTTCTATATCTTTGGTTATTAAATAGTGGAAATTTGAGAGAGAAAGAAGTGAATGACATGGGATCAAGGTGTTGTCTTGAAACAGAACTGAGAGAATGATAAGACAACTGACAGTTTTACAGAGGAGGTAGGTCTTAGAGGGTGGAAGAAGGCACATGTGAGCTGGGGTTAGAAAGTTCTAGGTTTTTATTCCGGCATGCCCTCACTCTGGCTATGTTCTTGGCTATTTGACATATCAGTATCAAAGTCTCTTTCTTATATCTTTGAGATCTTTAGGAATGGAAATCATTTGTATGTATAGAAAGGAAGAGGGAAGGCATTAGATACTGAAAATAAGAACAAAGGCACAGACATTGGAATGAGGGTAATCTGTAGGGCTATGAAGCTGAGGTATCACACATAGTGTGTTTGCCTATCCTACAGTCATTCCTTCTTCTTCTTGGTCGGAAAGCCCAGTTTTTTCATGTGTCTATCCTCTTTCACACAGCTGTGATGGTCCCTCTCCACCATGGCTGAAGTGTAGGTCAGATTTAGGCTTACACCTGTGATATGGTAGCCAGGGAGTCGGGAGGGACAATGAGGGGGCTTCTGGGAAAGGTTTTCTCACTGTTGGAAAGAAAACAAGAGGCAGAAGTACCTTCCTCTGTTGTTCTGGACATTGTTGCATGTGATGCCTTGAGCAGAGGGAGAGTGATCCTGAGAACAAGCTCCCTGCTGAGAATGGACTGATCGTCCTGGATGTTAGAGAGAAGAGGAAGAAAGCAGGGTGCCTGATTATGTACAGGCACTGAATTAATCAATACTATAATTTGTCTCTTTAGACTTCTTTGATTAATAAAGCCAGTAGAATTGTATGGCTTTTCTTTTCTATATTTTGCAACATGAAGCATACAAAATGGTGTAACAGAGGCCAGCGTATATTTGGCTGTACTGGGAAGTAAATGTGGTTAAGTCAGAAGGAGGAATGTCATTAGGAGACTTGAAAACCAGATGGAAGACTTGAGATTTGGTGTGGTAGCTCACAGGGAGCTGCAGAAGAGTCTTGAACAAACTGATTTTGATGAATATAACATTTTAGATAAGATTCATTTAAGAATGATATGGTGGCCAAAATAAAGGGTAGAAAAGTCTGGATTTAAGAAGAGCAACTGAAAAGTTTGGTTGGTCTGGGGACTAGACCAGTTTTGTATTAGAGGATGATATGATTTGGCTCTGTGTCCCCACACAAATCTCATCTTGGATTATAATCCTCATGTGTCGAGGGAGGGAGGTGATTGGATCATGGGGGCGGTTTCCCCCTTGTTGTTCTCATGATAGTGAGTGAATTCTCACAAGATCTGAGGGTTTCATAAACATCTGGCATTTCTCCTGCTTACACTTCTCTCTCCTATCACCACGTGAAGAAGGTCCTTTCTCCCCCTTTGCTTTCCACCATGATTGTAAGTTTTCTGTGGCCTCCCCAGCCATGTGGAACTGTGAGTCAGTTAAACCTCTTTCCTTTATAAATTACCCAGTCTCGGGTATTTCTTTATAGCAGTGTGAGAACAGACAGACTAATACAGAGGATATCACTGTCTACTTTTCATTTAGTTTTTCCTTCTTTTCTCTGTCCTCATATAAGGCCTGGTAGAGAACTTCCTATTAGTGAGATAGGATATTATATCATTTGGGCAAAGTCCTTAGTATAAAAGATGTTATCAAGGAGCAGGCTGATATTTTATCAAGAAGAAGGCAGACAAATGCTCAGGATGTGAGAGATGGAGGATCAAAAAGATGTCTTTCTTAGATGTAAATGGCACCATCCCTGTCTGACCTATCTTGCAAGTTTTGTTCGCTGGCCTCATTGAGATGGTAAAACCAAAGGGGAAGGAGAAATTATTACTCCCTAATAGCAGTTGGGGGCATCCAGTGGCTTCGTAACTCCGTCTTAGTTTGAGAAGCCTCTCAGTAGGAAAATGTATTCTGCCATAGACTTTGGATATCCCTATGTATACTTACCTGTGTGATATTCCTTTATAAAGAAAACATATTTCTATTTAATTCTTAGTTTAATGTGAAAACCTGTAAAACAGGGACATATAGTCAGGTCTCAGTTAAGCTAATCTGATATTTGAACTTTTGGATTTAAGAAAACACAGTGTTTCCATTATTAAAAAAATGTTCTCCAACAGTTCACTTTAGTAACTTTTCTGGTCTTCATTAAAATGTAATTAAAAAATAATACATTATTATATTTTCGGGTTGACTTTACTAGCAACATTTCTATTTTGAAAAGTAAACTCCAACTGCAAAGTAAGTTATTTTCATGCCTAGTAAGGACACATTCTTCTAAATAATGATTACAAAGGAGAAATTAGAGATTCACATGGCTTTTACCCAGCAGGAAATGTATCTTGAGACTCAATAAATTCAAGCTAATGTGATTTTTTTAAAAAGCACATTTTCTTCTCTATACATAATTGTATTTGGCAGAAAATCCCAGAAAAGCTGACAAACAGTGGATTAAAAACTAATGAGATTATTTGTCTAATGCTTCAGAAAGTCTGGGAGGAGGCAGCTCAAAGATACCATCAAGGAATACAATTTTTCCTCTCTTCTTGCTATACCATCATAACCCATGGCTGTTTCACTTTGAGTATCACATAATATCCAGACAAGAAGAAGGAAGGGGAGAGGAACACCAGTTGACTTTTACTTGTATTTCACTGGACAGAGCAGAGTCACGTGGCCACCGCTAGATATGAGGCAGTCTGTGAAAGCAAGTTTTCTGCTGTGCTGCCTTTATAGTAAAAGGAAATAAGAAACAAAAGGTTGGAATGAGTATTGAGCGGGACAATCAAAAGTATATGCTTCAATAGCACAGAAATTAATTAGTTGCTTTGAGAGAAGAAGGAATGCCATATAAGGACAACTCAGATTTCAGATGGCAAATTGTTTGGCTAGGTTTAGACACAGTGAACTTAAATCACACTTATATGGTATACATCATTCTAGGGTTGTTGAATAAAACAGAGTCATTCTAAATAATTTAGGAACAAAGGAATTTAATATAGGAATAAGAGCTTAGATGTTGAGAAATTGAGAGCAAAGGTCAGGAAAACTGCAGATTCCAGTAGGTCAAAAAAGCAGACCTTGGAGACCTGAACCTGAAGCACCAAAGTGAGTTATTTTCAAAAACTTTTTTGGTAACTGACATGATTCTCAAAGTCTTTGAGAACTTTTGGCCTGTATGTCCAGCAAAATGACAGGCACATAGTTGAGGCTCAAAAACAGCTTGTTACTTCCTTGTTCAATAGATATTGAATTGAATTCATAAGAATACCTTGGCTGTTGAAGCCTACACACCAGTGCTGAAATCTACTTATCAGTGTCCAGACACACCCAGTATTTGGATGAGGGCTCTGTATAGGAAACACACCACTCCAGGTATTTCAGATAGAAGGAAATGAATACAGGGAATTGGTTACACACATGGTAGATGAGCTGAAAAGCCAAACAGGATTGTGAGGCAACACAGAAATTAGAAACCTTAGGAAGCCTCTACCACTCTGTAGCTGAAGGGCATGAGAACCTGTAGTATTATCAGAGAGCATAAGCTGAGGTCATTTGGCAGGAACTAGGAGGGAAGGAGTTTTCTAGTGGAGCTGGAGCCATGAAGACATAGTTGCTACCCTTTAGCCAAGAGAGAATGGATAAGAAGTGCCCTGGCTTCTTCCTCTCTCCTTGTCTGTGCTTCCACTTGGCAAAACTCAGGTAGAAGTCAGCCTGTAGGGGTCAGCCTCTGCGATACAGAGCAGAGTAGAACAACTGCAAGAAAAAAATCTGCGGGTGAATAGGAAATGGTAAGTACAGGCTGTGTGTGTGTGTGTGTGTGTAAGCGATGCAAGCGATGCTTGAGGATAGAGAAGGATCTCAATGAGGTCTATATGAACTGGCTTCTTTCCTGGTGCTTCAGCATCCCCTTATGTTCTGCATAATCCTGGAGACCTAAGCTGTGACCTACTAGTGTCATATATGGGCAGTTTGATGGCTCAGCTGTCTGGCCCTGCTAAGTCTATGCTATTTTCATTTTCCCCTTGTGGCTGGTTCTAACAGGCGAACTCTTATGTGATTAATGCATGGCAAAATTGTGCTGAGTTTTTCGATCCAGTTTGAGTTCCTTATGAGTTAGATGAAAGGTGGAATAATTTGCAGAGATAAAGAAAGAGATTTAAGATTTAGAGATCATAACTATGTCAGTTCCCTTTGAAAATTTCCAAGTTTGATTTAAAAGTTTTAATATTGGTTAGAGAGTAGGTCCATAGTTTAAGCGTTATTTGATTTATTGAATTTCTGTTAAACATTACAATACTTCCCTAAGTTTACTTAGGAATTTAGAGCCTAGAACACGGAAACTGGGAAAGTTGATATCTGTGGCCCTGCAAAAAGCTTTATACTATTTTTCATCATGTATTTTAACATCTATAACTGGCAAAGCGATTTTATTGATTGTCTTCATGCTGAATTATCTAGAAGGTGGCAATGCATGATTTACCTAGTAAACATTCTTTTTATTGTCCCCATTTATTTATTTTATTGCATTTTAGGTTTTGGGGTACATGTGAAGAACATGCAAGATTGTTGCATAGGAACACACGTGGCAGTGTGATTTGCTGCCTTCCTCCCCATCACCTACATCTGGCATCTCTCCCCTTGCTATCTCTCCCCAACTCCCCACCCCCCACC
>NW_016107904.1:968726-976501 GCF_001604975.1 Cebus imitator
GAGGAGGAGGAGGAGGAGGAGGAGGAGGAGGAGGAGGAGGAGAAGGAAGAGGTGGTAGTAAAAGCAATAGTTTTTAATAGCCTAATCTTGAAAGTCATATACCATCATCTCTGCCATGTTCTATGGGTCACACAGAAATCAACCCTGATACATTGTGGGAGGAGACTATACAAGGGTGTAAATAACAGGAGGTAGGAACTATTGGGGGCCATCCTGAGGACTGACTCTCACAGTTTCTCTTCCTTCCCTGTTTCCTGCTTCCCCTTCTCCTTTACTCATTTCCCATGGCAGGACTTCCTTAATAAATTACTTGTATGAGAATTCTTGTCTTAGGATCGACTTCTGCAGAGCCTGACCTAAATAATTGCTATTTCTTTATCTAAAATAGGGGTCAGAAAAGTATAGTCAGTGGACCAAATCCAGCTTGCAAATTAAGAAGGTTTTTAATATTTTTTTAACGGTGGAAAAAAATCCAAAGAAGAAAATTTTTTCGTAACGTGTGAAAATTATAAGAAATTCAAATTTCAGTGTCTATTTTATTGGAACATAGTTTTTAATGTATTGTTTCACACTACAATCGATGAGTTGAGTCGTTGCGATAGAGATTGCAGGGGCTACTAAAATATTTACTTTCTGGCCATTCGTAGAAAAAACAGTTTGCTGACCCCTGGTCTAAAGTAAACCAGCATTGTGTGGTTTATGCTCTGATGGTTTTCCAGGCTTTGGTACCACTGGCTTCCTTGGCCTCAGTGCAAACTCTTGTCAGTTCACTCATGTCACTCTTAACGCTTTCCAGTGTTTTTTTTGGTCCATCCAGGTAGAAATAAAAATAAATTTGAATTTGCCAGCTCCACTCTTCTGCATGGAAAGAGAGGGGCTGTAACTTTCGGCAGTGGGAATCTGGTAGAAGAATCAAAGTTCCTGCTTGGTCCTCTGAGTTGTGCCAGTTGTCAAAACCCTAAACAACTACTGTGGCTTGATTCTCAGAATGGGGCATGTTTTTATTGTTGTAAGTAGGCATTTCTTTATTTTATAATTTATTTTTTAAAAACTTTTAAGTTCAGGGATACTTATGCAGATTTGTTACATAGGTAAACTTGCGTCATTGGGGTTTGTCATGCAGATTATTTCGTCATCCAGGTATTAAGCCTAGTACCCATTAGATCTTTTTCCTTATCCTCTTTCTCCTTCAACCCTCCACCCTCTGGTTGGCTGTGGTGTCTGACGTTCCCCTCTGTGTTCCATGTGTTCTCATCATTTAGCTCCCACTTATGTAAGTAGGAATTTCAAATAATTTGGAGAGCAGCCCTTCAAATATCTGCTCTCCAAATTATTTAAAATTCCAGCCACCAGACAGCCACCCAAACAATTTCGTGTCCTGATAGTTACTTACAGAAGCAGATAGAATTTGATTATACTTGATCTCTGTGATGAGATGAAATACTACAATAAAGATTTTCTTCGTATAACAGGATTATATAAAGGGGATGTTAGTTACCCCCCAACATACTTTGTAATTTAAATAAAACACGTGTTACCATTCTTTCTCTTATTATCTTCACACAGGCCTCTGAGGCAGGTGAGGTAGTTTCAATTCCTGATTTACAGATGAGGAAATGGATAAAATGATGGATTAAAAGTTAGCTAATTATATAGCGGTGAAGCTGGAGCAAGAATTCAGGCCTCTTGACTTCTAATCCAGTGTTCTTTCCCCTAAACTACTTGACTATTTACTGTGTGCAGGGTATTGTATGAAGCACAGTGGGAACTTAGAGTGAAATAATACTTAACAATAGTACTTATATTTAAATGCCACTTTAAACTCCCCCCTCCCACAAACATTTATTTTCTCTGTTGAAATTAGTATATATTAGATTACTCTTGCTCATGCTGTCTTGTTTAGTAGCTGTCAAAGGAATTTCTATACACATGAGTTTTACATTATAATCGATGTAACACAATTGGTATCTAGAGGAAAAGCCTTTTATCTATTAACTCCTCCTTTATTGGTTCCTTGTTCCCTAAGAAATAGAGCTAAAGCAAGAAACCTTTTGCAATTTTAGTCTTTCACTAATAACTCCATATGCAGAGGATGTTTTAGACATTTTTTTGAGTTAAAATGGGGATACAACTTCTTGATTTGACAGGTCATATGGTTTTTTGAAGGAATGAGAAACAGCAGTTTTAGTGACACTAGAGAAAGTGTGTTTCACATGAGATCTTCAGGGTAAAAGCTGGCCTCATTTATCTAACTGGCAAATATGGAAGACATTTTAAACCCTCTATAATTAATCTTACCATTTAGGAAACATGAGAAGGCTTCTTTTCTGATTATAAAGTTATTAAATGCTCATTAAAAATATGGAAACTGTAGAAAGTTGATAAAGATTTATCGATGACCAACCCAAGGGTGTTTACTATACATTAACATTTTTGTGTATTTCCTTCTAGGTAAATTTTCCTTTGATACTATAATATACACACTCTGTAATTGTCTGAAAAGACTAGGTTATGCTGCTGTAATATACAGCTCTGAGTCACAGTGAGTTTGAACAACAAAGGTTTGTTCTTCGTTCATGCTTGAAGTCTGTCACAGATGCATTGAGCACCTTGCTTCGTAGTGCTATTTTCTCACTCCCTCGGCTGATAGGAAGCCATTACCTGGAAGCTGCTGTGGCAGAAGGGAAAAAGGCCCTGAAAGCTCTTACCCCATAAATAACATGTTCTGGTTTGAGGTGACAAATACCACTTTCACTCAATGACTTAGTATCCGGAACTACTCATGTGGGCCAGGAAGTGCCATTGTACCATGTGGTCAGAAAATGAGAGAAATAGAAACATTTGGCAAATGGCACTGATGATCACTGCACATAGACCTATCAAGCTGACCTCTATTTTTACTTTCTATCAAAATATAAAAAGCCTTCTCCTTCCACTGAAATACCTCACAAATGGCATTGTATCGAGGGGGGGATGTACCTCAATACACATAAATACCTCCCATTGTTGGACATTTAGATTTTGCAGATAGCTCAGAATTATGAAGATTTTATTTGAAAATGTTTTCCAGTTGATTATAAAGATTTTCCATTTTTTTTTCCTATTCTCCTTCAGTGCAGGGAAAGACAAAGATGAACTTTTTACATTTTATAAACCAAACAAAAAGGCAATTCATTTCATTATTCATTTCATTTAGTTGTGCGAGAGATGAGATTCAGGAAGGTGCCTGCCAAAATGCTAGAGTAAGAATCCCTCACCTTGATTATTGAAAAATCAATTAGCTTATATAATCACTTGGGTGAGTCTTTCAGGATTTTTGGCCCAGACACTGGCATGGAAGGCCAACTTGGATATTGGGAAGAAAGGCTGTAATTTCTTTCTTCCTTTTACAAGTAGTTCAGTTGCTGTGTAACCAGAAAGTACTACTTCATTGAAGACAGCTTCACATCACGTGTCAATGTTCTTTGCTTTTGCATCATCATACTACTTCTCATTAGGGTTATGAATTTTGTGAGGTGATTAGAGGAATATTTTTTTCCAGTACCACAGCCTACTGGAAAAAAATTTTTTTTTGACTGATAGCCCTGAAAAGAGAATAAAGCTAGTCTTTTTTACTGTGCCTTTAATCCTACTCACATATTCTATTGATGCATTTTGAATGTCTTTTATTTTCACAGTGAGTGATTTCAAAGAGAGATTATGGACTTTTCCAGCGTAAATGGTGAATCCTTTCCTTTGTAGTGGCTTCCTTTTTTTTTTTTTAAACTGCTAATTGTCTTTTATGGTCTCCTATAAATATTCAAGTGTTAAACTTTTAATTTTTTATATTTTATTTATCTAAGTAAAGTTTTAGATTTTACACACAAATGCACACACACACACACACACACACACACACACACAGAGGCATCTTTAGCATAGTTTGATGGCCAATGTCTATTCTAAATATTAAACCCTTTGAGACTTGTGTTTTTTAAAATATGACTGTATCCTTCATATGATATTAACAAGAGATTTTTTCCCTCCACTCCCACCCTTCCATGAACATTCACAGAGAGTAAAAGTCTGTTTTTCCTGTTTGTGAGTACATATATCATTGAAGATCGATTCACCAATAGCATGGCAAGAATTCTACTTCAATGCACAAATAATGTGGTGGCAAAGTGTGAAGAACTTGGAGCAATAATTATGGATAATTGCACACAAGGGAAGAACTCAATATGTCCTTAGGCCTTTGAGGTATAGATGGAAGGTCTCCAATAGTTTCTATTATACTAAGCCATAAGGCTTAGTATCAGCATGACTTACAAGTGTCATTTTCTTTGGCTAACATTTCCTCCTCCTCTTGCCTAGTGGTCCTTACTGATATAGTTCCCATCACTGGGAAAGAAATGTCAAAAGACAAATGTTTGAATTCATATACTAATTTAGTGAAGCTAGATGAAGACTCAAATGAATGTTTGTTTGATGTTAGTCTTTTAGGGTTGCCAAGCCATCTGCCTCATTCAGCAATGGTCTCATTATTTTTCAAGCTTATTCTGCATTTTGTCGATAGATTTATTTAATAGATTTTCAGGAGCTGTTTGCCAATCTTGCTCCCTCTTTCAAAAAGCACCCAACACAATAAGAAATGATCTGTGATGGTCTTCTTGCATTTTGATACTGTTAGTAGGAATGGGATGGAGTCATTTGAGAAGTTGTGATATCCTTTTAAATGCAGAGTTCTATCAAGGAAGAGAGTTGACAGTTCAGTATGGGACAGCTCTTTGAAGGTCACCCTGTTTAACATGTGGGAGTTGTAATAGCTGGTAAGTCCAATTCTAGAGTAAGGTGTTAACATTTTATTGATACATTAGCTTTTTCTGCCCTGAGTCCTCTTACAGCTTAAGAATTAATATCTTACCCCCATATGAGTATTTAACTCCATTCTGATTGCTAGAATCAGAATAATTATATTCTTATTGACATTTACTTATATCCTATTCTGAAAAAGCATTTAAGATAGATTACATGAAATAAAACTGGATAATTACAAGAAAAAGATAAGATCCCCAAAGTTAGAGAGATTTAATTAAAATACATTAACTTGAAATAATGCAATTAGTGGCATAAATTTGGAGGTTAGAGATCTATGACAAACATTTGATAAACTCATTTCCAGAAATGAAAATTTTAAGATAATTTGTTGAAATAGATTTAATGACCTCTTATACTTTACGAATAAGATTTTTAATGAACTAAAACCTTATTCATAAAGTAGAAATGGGGTGTCATAAAGTGGGCAATGGCTTCTAGAAAGAGGGAGAATTGTTTCTTCTTTCATTCCCTCTTCCTGGAGGAGGTTAGAGAGGAAGTTATTTCTTCCTTTAGGAAAAAAAGTCTGAAATGATGGAAAGTTTTCTGTCTCCTCCACGTTTTTTGCTCTGGATAGATTAAGGAGGCAAAGTTAATTGGAAATGGAGAAGCCTGTTTCCTGGTTATTTTCTTCAAATGTGATATTTTGGTTTCACAATTTTCACCTGAAAATTCAGCTATTGCTAGAGAGTATTAGGTTTGTCCATCATTTGCATCTTATGGGGTGTTAGGGAGAAATAAATTATTTTGGATTGAGGAACTCCCTGGGGAAAAGATAGCCACTGATGGGTGTCCTGCAGATTGGGGCCTTGCAGAGCCATAGCTCATTATGAGGGAAGGATGGGGAACAGAAGCAAACAGTGGCTGGAAGTAGAAGGAAAGGCACTTCAGAAAGGTGGAAAGGCTTCCACGAAAAGTCTATTTTTCCTTTTTGCCTCAGGCCTTGCAGATAGGTCAGAGTATCAGTCACTCATGATATTGAGAATCTGCTCAGTGCAGCCCTTTGAATATTGTCAGAGGCCCTCTACCTTCATACGGTCAGGCAAATGAGCCAGTTGGTTAGTCACCCTATATGGAACTGCTCAGAAGTCAGTGTAGCTCATACCGAGCCACTGATTGATTGTATTTCCTGGGAGTAGATTCTGGCAGACTTTAAATTGGAGAAGGACTTTAAATTGTAAAGGTGTTAGTAGTTCACATGTTACTTAGCCCCTTCCTTTCAATTTGAAAACCCCAGATGACCTGCTTAATGCATTGTTAGACTTATAGCATTAGTCTAACAATTCAATGCCTGATGGATGAAGAACATTAGGGTTTTTACAGAGAGAGAATAGCCTCAGTACTACTTATATCCTCTCAAGAAGCACCCTAGACATAGCCACCACTTAGAGTTCAGTAGGGGAGCTTCAGGGCTTATGTTTCATTGGGTGGCAACACCAGTGCCATGTTGAATATAGTTTGTGGATTTAGGAGCACAACAGAGGTTACACTGCTTAAGGGTGTATAAAGGCTTGCCTCGCTTTATAGCTCTCTTTCTCATGTTGCAGAGTTGTTTTTCATTCCAAATTGCAGCTGAAACATACACAGAGATAAAAAGTTTTCTGAGTTTAAGAAAAGAATAAAGAGTGTCACTTGGGGGATTGTGAAAAAATATCAAAGTAAAGCAGGTCTCATAACTCAAGTCCTAAGTAGTGCTCTAAGGACTGAAAACAGACCATGTTTATCTTTAAGTGACCTAGTTTACTGTGTAGTTTGTGTTTTAGTTCTGGAACTTTATGTGTGGGTGTGGTTGTGTGTATACACACACCCCCGTATAGAGTTATGAAGTAAAGACAGGCATACATTGGATGCAGAGTAAAAAATAAAATAAAAAATTGAAGGAGAGTTCCAGAGTATTTCTGCTTCATGTATATATTCTATTCATATCTATATTCATAATTCCATATTTTTTATTGTACTTTAGGTTTTGGGGTACATGTGTGGATCATGCAGGATTGCTACATAGGTACGCACATGGCAACGTGGTTTGCTGCTTCCGTCCCCCCGTCACTTACATCTGGCATTTCTCCCCATGTTATCCCTCCCCGACCTCCCCTCCCCACCCAGTGCTGTCCCTCCCTTGGCTCCCCCAACAGACCCCAGTGTGTGATGCTCCCCTCCCTGTGTCCATGTGTTCTTATAGTTCAACCTCTGCCTATGAGTGAGAACATGTGGTGTTTGATTTTCTGTTCTTGTGTCAATTTGCTGAGAATGATGGTTTCCAGATTCATCCATGTCTCTACAAAGGACACAAACTTGTCACTTTTTATGGCTGCATAGTATTCCATGGTGTATATGTGCCACATTTTCCTTGTCCAGTCTATCATTGATGGGCATTTGAGTTGGTTCCAGGTCTTTGCTCTTGTAAACAGTTCTGCTATGAATATACATGTGCATGTGTCCTTATAATAGAATGATTTATTATCCTTTGGGTATATACCCAGTAACGTGATTCCTGGGTCAAATGGAATTTCTATTTCTAGATCCTTGAGGAACCGCCACACTGTCTTTCACAATGGTTGAACTAATTTACACTCCCACAAACAGTGTAAAAGTGTTCCTGTTTCTCCACATCCTCTCCAACATCTGTCGTTTCCAGATTTTTTAATGATCTCCATTCTAACTGGAATGAGGTGGTATCTCAATGTGGTTTTGATTTGCATTTCTCTAATAATCAGTGATGATGAACATTTTTCATATGTTTGTTGGCCTCACATATGTCTTCTTTTGAAAAGTGTCTGTTCATATCCTTCTCCCACTTTTGGTTGGGTTTGTTTGTTTGTTTTTCTTGTAAATCTGTTTTAGTTCTTTGTAGATTCTGGATATTAGCCCTTTGTCAGATGGGTAGATTGCAAAAATTTTTTCCCATTCTGTTGGTTGCC
>NW_016107904.1:977186-992252 GCF_001604975.1 Cebus imitator
TTAGAGATGGGGTCTCACTGTGTTGCCCAGGCTGGTCTTGAACTCCTGAGTAAGAGATCCATCTGTTTCAGCCTCCAAAAGTGCTAGGATTACAGGCATGAGCCACCATGCCTGGCCTTTAATTCCATATTTTGAGATAGAGCCAAAATTCTATATTTTGAGATGACAGAGTAAGGAAGGAAGCCCTTCCAGATGGCTGCACACTTTTCTAGAGTAAATCTCTAGATTTTTAACTCTTTCAATTATAAGAGTGAGAATTTACTCTTATACTTACTCCTTTCAAGCATGTTGATTAAAGTTTTGATAGGCAGCTGAGAATTCTCTTAACGGAGTTCTGCTTCACTAAAGAGATTTATCATCCACCACTGGGTAGAGTTTGATTTAGGATGAAAGACAGATTTTAGCCCAATGGTTGAGGGCAATTGCGTTAGTGAGGAAATAGGAATTATTCTATGTAAAAGTGTGGTTACTAGGGAACATGGAGGGGGTCTTGAACATGTGACTATCAGGTAGATTCATAGACTATTTAAACATCAAGGATTTTAGAAGTTCTCAAACTACATGGCTTTAATGAATAATGAGGTCCTTTTTGTTCTTAGTGCGTCCTTTTCATTCCATTCCTTCTGGAATCCATTCTTTGTTCCTCTCTTCCATGAATTGCACTCTGGAGGCCGACCACTAAGGCCTGCGTTGTTTATGCTCCCTTTCCAGCTGGCTTTCTGTTGGGTTTAGCCAATGAGAGGCACCGACAAAAAATTAGGGAGGGAAGGAGAGAAATGGTAAAATATTTCTTCTCTACTGTTTTCCAATTTGGGGCTGTGATTTTGGCTTTTGGTCAGTCTTTCATGACCATAGCTCCATATATCAGTGGGTCCCTGTAGAACCATCACTTCTTCCTTTTGCATCCTCAGGACTAAAGTTGGTAATAGCTTCTAATTATTACAAATGTCTGGGTGTCTCAACACCCCTTGTTGATTCACTTCCCCCTGACCATGCTTCTGGAAGTCTCTTCAGCCATCTGACTTTTTTCCTACTGAAACCTTGATAGGTATAAGTGTGAAGTAATTTGTATTGAATCATATTATGAATTGGTGTCAGATTTGGTAAAACTCCACTGAGTACCCATGATTTTTTAAATTTAGTACTCTATCTACATGGCATCCCTGCCTGTTTGTTCTAAACATTTTAGGGAGTTTTTGGAAGAAAGGCCTTGAGACTTGAGCGGCCATGAATTCATTTTTAAAAATAAATCCACGCTGGCCTTGGCTAGTGTCTCTGTCTATGGTAACAGAGGCTTACAAGGAGGGATATGACCTGGAGAGTCCTGTCCACTCCAGCTGTAAATTGCATTGCAACTCTAATGTAGATGTAACAGGGGAGAATGCGGCATAAGCAAGGAAGTTAAAGCAGTAGGGAAATGTATTGGGATGAGAGATAAAGTACTTTATCACTATAGAGGAGTTACTTGCGTTCTGTTTCCTACTACATTTTTTTTCATTAAAAAATGAAAGTACGATTTATATAAAATTCACTCTTCTGGTGGAAACTGTGAATTTTGACAAACACATAGAGCCATATATCCACTACTACGATCAAGATAAAAAATAGTTCCATCACTACAGATAACTCCCCTGCCTGCTGCCCATTTGTAGTCAGCTTCTCCCCTCACCTACAACCACTGTAAACCACTGATCTGTTTTCTGTCTTTATAATTTTGCCTTATCTAGAATGTCATATAAATGGAATCATACAGTTTGTAGTATTTAAGTCTG
This sequence comes from Cebus imitator, assembly GCF_001604975.1. Taxonomy (NCBI): domain Eukaryota; kingdom Metazoa; phylum Chordata; class Mammalia; order Primates; family Cebidae; genus Cebus; species Cebus imitator. The sequence goes on from NW_016107904.1 coordinate 978,959, forward strand.
GCTTCTTTCACTTAGTGTAATATGAGATTTATCCATGTCTTTGAAAGTGTTGGTAGTTTGTTCCTTTTTATTACTGACCAATGTTTCTTTCCATTAATATAAAACAGTTTGTTTGCCAATTTCCCATGTCCCAGTGGAGGGAAATTTTCATTGTTTCCAGTTTTTGGAGATTATGAATAAAGCTTCTGTAAGCAGTCATTCAAGGGTTTTTTATGTGAACGTAAATTTTTTATTTCATCTAGGAGTGCGACTTCTGGGTCTTTTGGTAAGGTTTTACTTATAAGAAACTGCCAAATTGTTTTCCAAAATATTGGTACCATTTTACATCTCCACAATTGCATGGCTTTAATTTCTAAAGAGAAGCAGATATTAGAACCATACAAATAAACATTTTCCTAAAATATATTTAAAACATAAATGATTTGAGAAAGCAAACTTCATGTTTTCTTTATTTCACAAGGTTGGGCAAGTACTGAAATGAGTTTTGCAAAGTTCTTAGCCTTATTAGGTTTTGCTCTTTAAAAAAACAACTTTAAAAAGAAGGCTTTTTGAGCCAGCATGGTATAAGATAATGAGATGAGATGGATGAAAGGATGAAGACTAGCTGAGGTGCCTTTTAAGCATGAATATCAATTTTTCATTTTTAGCAAAAGTGACCTAATGATCAGGAATAACAAAAACCTTTGGGTTCTTCTTATTACTGTGGGAGATAGGAAAGGCACCAAATATGGGAAATGATGATGGTGGGATGAGGATTCTTCCCCCTTGCCATTTGTCCATGGCCCTTGTTAGATTTCCAGGTGCTTGAAATGCAGTTTGTGCTCAACTTGTCTGTCTGTTTCTTAGTTTGGAGCAGCCTATTGATTTTGCTATTGCTGAGCTTGAATGCCAGAGAAATGGATAGTGCATGTTAACAACAAACCACAACAATCTCCCCTTCCTGAGACCTGCCGCTGCTCATAGGGGGCAACTGCCTAGTAGATGTGAATAATTGATTTTTCAGCTGGCGCCCCAGCGTCAGTCATTTTCATCAGTCAGCAGGTGAGGATATTCTGCAGCTTCTGACTGTCCCTGACTCTGAGCATGTGGCATCTTTGCTTAAGAAGGCCCGTTATGTGGTGACTGTTAATTGCCTGCACTTATGAAGTGAGTTTTCCTGGGCTCTCATCCTCTCTCCCCAAACCCATTTGATAGAATGTATTACTGGGCTGATTTTTCCCCCTTGAATTACATTGGCTGATGAGCTCTGGGGAACTGTGATATGTCATCTCTATCACTATTTTCGGCTCTCAGATGGCTGGTGATTAGAAAGCTGACCAGGAAGGAGATATGGTGTTGGAGGCCACAAGGCAATGACCCCTGGGTAGTTCTGACTATCAAACTGCCCTTACTGTGTAATAGTAAATGTTCTCCCTGCGTTTCCAGCAAAATCAATCAAATAGGTGTTCACTGAGATGGGAAACAGAAAAGTCATCTTGCTTGTAGGTTTTTCTAAAGAGAATTATTATAAGGCTTGGGAAGAGTTTCAGTTCTCTAAACTTCTAGAAATACAGTGATTGGCACTTTTTTGTGATTATAGAAATCATACATGAAAAGGAATGCAGAAACTGTAGTATAGCATTATAAAGGTATAAAAAAACTCCACGACTCAGAGAGAATATGCAATCTATGAATATATATATTTTAAAGAATGAGATTATATCCTTCATATAGTTTTGTAACCCTTCTGCTTTCCTTAATAGTATCTCATAACCCTTTTTGCATGTCAGTAAATATAAATATGCATCACTCTTTTTAAAAGGTAAATGGTATTCAATTTATAGATGAACTATAGGATTTAATCAATTCTCCATTTTCTCATGTTTTTATAAATATTATGAACAGTTCTGTGATAAATTTCTTTAACCTACATTTCATGTGCTTGTCTGATTGTTTCTATGGGAAAGTTATTAGAAGTAAAATTGCTGGATCAGACTTTATGCATATTTGAATGGTTGAATGGTATATATATATATATATATATATATATATATATATGTGTGTGTGTCTATGAAGATATGTGTACATATATATATATATATATATATATATATCTTAAAATAATCCTCCAGGAATATTTCACCAGTTTACCTTACCACCAACAAGGAGATAATATCCATGGGTATTATCATTTTTTGTCTTCGAAAAATTGGCCAGGAGACAAATGATATCTTGTTAGAATTCTTAAAATTGCTAGTGAGGATGAACATTTTTACTATTTTATAGGTTATTCACATTTCCGTTTTGTGCATTGTCTGCTCATAGACCTTGTCCATAGAAAATGGTGTATTTTTTTGTTTCTTTTTCATTTGCAAGAATTCTTAATATTTCAATGATACTAAGCCTTCATCATGTGTATTTTGCTTATGTTTTCTGTTTTCCGTAGAGCTCAGTGATTTAGAATTTTGATCCTGGAACCAAGACTGCTTGGGTTCAAATACTGTGGTTCTGTCACTTACCAGTGAAAGCTATGTAATATAACTGTTTTGTGCCTTAGTTTGTTCACCTAACAGTATTTACCTCACAGGGCTATTGTAAGGATCAAATGAATTAAAATATGCAAAGTACTTAGAATGGCACTTGGTGCTTACTAAGCACTATACGTCATTCTTACTTTTATTATTTGTTTAATGTGATATATTTATGTCATGCAGAATCTTAAATTTGCATATGTTCAAATCTACCAGTCTTTCCATCTGTGGTTTCTGCCTGCAGGTCATTCTTAGGAAGATCTTAATCTAAAGATTATTTTTGAAAAGCTTCATTTATGTTTCCTACTGGTATCTTTTTAAACATTTAAATCTTAAATCCATCTAGATGGAAAAAACTCTAGCATTTCTTCCTTTTGTGGCATTGTGTATCAGTGATATTATTTATAATTACCTTGGAAATGGCTGATGGTGATAACTATTCAGTATAATTTCTAATGCAGCATCTTTTTTAGGAAGGTTATTAATGCATTTGAAAATCACAATAAGGCCGGTACCACAGTGTCTTCCTGCAGAAAGATTTGAGTTTGGTGCAGCTGAAAGATTATGTGTGCAATTCTAGGGGATTTTCATTTCAGCTCTGTAATTTTTTATTAGGTGTAAATGGCAGAAAAGTGGATATTTGAGGCTGGATCAGAATTATTTGTGGTAGGTTCAAAGCATAGCTACAGTGTTTTGCAGTTCACCTCATCAAACAATGGATTATATTGCCCTATATTCTGAGTCTGGGTGGGCCATGTAGCTTGCTTTGACCAGTAGAATGTTATGTGGGAGTTCCAGAGCCTTCATCCTCTTTGATCACTGCCGTGGGACCACCATTCCATAAAGAAGTCTTAGATGAAGGGTCACAGGGAGAGAGAAGTTCAGTTATGCCATCTGTCCCAGCTGAACTCAGTCCCCAGCTGACCTGCTGCTTAAGCATAGCTGCATGAGTACATCCCAGAGAGATCAGCAAAAAAAACCCACCCAGTTTACTTGCAGAATTGCATATAATAATAAATTGTTGTTGGTTTAAGCCACTGAGTTTTGAGGGGATTGGTTTACAGCAATAAATTGAATGTGCAATTCTAGAGGATTTTCACTTCAGATGTACACATTTTCATCAAGTGTGTGTGACAGACAAGAAATCTAAGGCTTTTCCAGAATTCCTGTAATTGCCAATAAGACTGCATCTATTCTCCTGGGTTTCAAAATTGTGTTTACCTTAGATTTTCTTTTTGGCTGTATTTTGGAGGAAGATCACAAGGATGCTGTTTTGGAACTGAGCCCATGTTGATGGAGAGATCCTTGGATTATCTGTGAACTTGTTACACAAACTACCTGCTTGTTGTGAGGTACTAAGCTCTTACTAAGTGTCAGATAGTGTTCTGATTCAAAATTCCTGAACTCATCATCCCTAAGGTTCTGAAATTGCCCTGTAACTTGGAGTTAGAATCAAGAGGCCTTCACAATGCAGTGAAGCATTTTGTGGAGTTGATATAGGTTGTGTAAAACATAGGAACAAACATACCTTTCTAAGTCTCAGTTTTCACAACTGTAGAGCAAGGTACATGAATCATATGAACTCTAAATTCTTTTCCTGTTTAAAACATCTATGATCCTCCTTCCCATTACATTTCTCCAAGAATTTTGAAAATGTTGCGTAACGCTACATGAACTTTGTAACTTAAAAAATGTCTCATTTGTTACCACTATTATCTATTGTTTTCAGTGTCTAAATCCTGCTTTAGTCATATTTTTCTGTGCTTTTGATCAATTGAACTCAAATAGTGATATGTATTCACTGGTAAATTCACCATTTTACCTATAAAACCTGTACAACATGTGGTTTATTCTTTAACATGATTAAACTAGAGGACATCCTGGATTGAACAGAGTGCAGAACAATCAACCACAAAAACTTAGTGGCTTTAAACCAATGTTATGGACTGCTTCTGTGGGTCATTTGGGTGGCTCTTCTGGTATGGGCCAGCATGGCCAGGACTGTATGGTCTAGCATGGTCTCATTCAGCATGCCTGGTGATTGACTTGATGTCATCTTGGGTAACAGGGATGACTTAGGCATATGTCATCATCCAGCAGGCTAGCCTAGGCTTGTTCACATGTGGTGTTTTCCAGGTTCCCAAGAGCAGCAAAAAGAGCAAGATCCAATGTGCAAATACTTTTCAAGCTTTGGCTTACATTTGCTAATTAATATCCCATTGGCCAAAGCAAGTCACATGACCAAACTCAGATTTCAATGGGTAGATAAATAGGTTCTGGTTCTTGATGGGAGGAGCTACAAAGTCATATTGCAAAGGAGCACAGATACAGAAATGTGAATAATATGTGGCCATTTCTGCCACAGTATCTGAGATGATTTACTTGGCCCTTGACCAGTGCTATATAATCTCTTACCAAGAAGTATGTGTATCTTAATTTCCCAAATAGAAGACCCTTGGAAAGCCATTTTCTTCCCTTATGTAAGATTGATAATAACTTCTGTGTTACTTCAAGCATATTATAAGTTAATGTTAGAAAAATTACAAAGTGAAGACAAGTAGGAAGAATAGAGTAAAACAGTGTTTAATCTATCACCCAGAGATAACTATTATCTTTTTACTTGTGTAAGGAGCTAACATTATCAAGATTAAGAAATATGTTCTTATTATATATCCCGATATTGTGGTTACATAAAATACTACATACATATAATGAAATGTGCTCATAAAACCCTATGAATCTATTATTTTAAAGTACTTTTGGCTATTTTTCTCTAGAACTTGGCCAGAGTGAGTCTTTTAGTATATTAGTTGGGGTACAGGTTAAACAGAAGATAACCCCAAAATACAGTGGATTAAGTAAGACTTATAAAGTAGTTAGATAAGGTGCTTATTTCTATCTCAGGTAAAAGTCTAAAGGTAGACAAATTGTTTACATTGGACAAACATTTCTGTTCTGCCAGGCCATTCAGTGACCCAGGCTAGTGGGTCAACTTTGCTATCTTCAGTATGTAGTTTCCAGATCTTGGTCCAAGGTGCCAGTAGTAGCTGTGGCTCTACATCCTGCAAATATCTTCATCTCTGAGATGATGATTTGAAAGTTGCATATGAGACTTTCACATCGCGTCAGCCCAAAGTTAGTCAAACAGCTACACCTAGCTGTAAGGGTAGTCATATATCAGATGAAACTTGGGGAGGCTATTGCCAAAAGAAAGAAAAAACAGATAGTGAACAACAGCGATTTCTGTTGTAGTAACCAAATTGTATATCTCTGGATGACTTTTTCTTCTTATGCATGTAGCCCTACATTGGTGGATAACTTGTGCTTTGTTCTGCTTTGTGTCCATTCCTCTGATTGGGGTGGTAGCACTTTAATTTTTCTTTGGAGAATTCTTAAGCCATGAAATTTTGGTTGGGGCCAATATACCACATATTACCCTACTTCTCATTACAGGGGTGTGTATATGACTTTGCCCTCACCAGTGGAACTCACACCTGGGTTTTTTTTTTTTGCAATATTGAGAATGTGAAGTTTTCTTTTTCTTCTGCTAGGTCACTTGAGTTGTTAGGATGAAAGACAGGAAAGAACCTACTAAGAAAAATTGAGCTGAAGAATGGAGAGATAGAGAAGGAATCCTAAAGACGGTGTTTGCGTCCTTGGTTCAAACCACTCCTGAAGCTTGACTTTCCCTTGCCTTTTAATTATATAATTAGAAAAAGAAATCTCATTTATTTTTGTTTTAGCCATCTCGTATTAATTTTTTGTCAATTGCAACTAAGAGATGGTTGATTAATCCACTCCTCATAATCATTATTAAACTTAATTTCCTTTAGATCTCATGACTTTTCCAGATAGGAGTATTTGAATTCAAATTCTGTCATCTAAAGTCAAGACTGCTCCCCAATGTGGTTTCACTGACAAATGATTTTCTAGTTTTTTTCCATCTGCATGTCATCGGTGGAATGATATTGCAGGTTCTGGTATTGGGCCTTATAAACCACCGTTTGTTACGAAATTTCTCTCCTCCCAGCTCTTCCATTTCTCTTTAAGCTTTCCTGTACCTAATACATAAATATAGAAAGGAAGATAGGAGTTGAGGAGTGGGGAGGGGAGAATCATGGTGGCAGAGGAAGAAGTTACATACAAATTAAAGAAGAAACTATTTTGAGCCATTAAATTACCTTTGTTTCAACTCTCAGTTCCAATGATTGAATGGTAGAATTGGTCCAAAGAATCAGGGCAAATTGAAAATTGTTGGTAAAAGTGATGCTACTGGTATTATGAGTGGCATGAATAGGATGTTTAGAGGGAGGCCAGTGGCATCCAGCAGAGACCAAGCGATTTGAGTGTCATTAAATTCATTATGTGGCGTTTTCTGTTGCTTTTACTTTTATTCCATTAACAATTTGGGGGTTAAGACCAGCCATTTCCCTATGCCCAGACTTCTTTTCATAATGTACCTACCAGCACCATGGCATGCAGCAATGCTGTTGATTCATTACTAAGATACCAAAACAAATCACGGCAAAATGCACTGTGCCTTCCATTCTGGTAACTGATGTTGAAGGCTGTGATTCAAGGCTAATTTTAGAAATACTAAACTTTATAACTAATTAAGGGAATCCCACGTTAGGTCATTTTTTCCCTTTCTTCTAAAGCTTATGGAAATTTAATCTCTAAAAAATGCTAATATAAAATTAATGTTCTCTGGGTTGGGAAAGTCAATTAGATACCTGGTGTTGACTTCAGTCTTCTAGTAGGAAATCTCATAAATTAATCTAAAATTGTTATTGTTTCATAAAAAGTTGGGGGGAGGATAGTGATGACGTTCACAGGTCATAAAATGACACTGTTCATGTTATGCACTATATGGCCATTATGAACTGTGACCACTTCTGGCCACATGACCTATTACTGGCTGCCTCCAACAATACCTTTGAGTAGGGTAGTGGGTAAGAAGGGTAGGTAGAATGAGATAGCACAGATAATGAACATCTCCTTTAGACTGGCTAACACACTAACACATTTGAACTCTATGGTCTCTATTATTTGATGTGCACCAATAGAGTTCCCCATGGCAATATTTCCAAAAGACTTGAAACTTTTAAATTTTTTTTTGAGATGGAGTCTCACTCTGTCACCCAGGCTGGAGTGCAATGGCGTGATCTCAGTTCACTGCAACCTCTGCCTCCCAGGTTCAAGTGATCCTCCTGCCTCAGCCTTCCGAATAGCTGGGATTACAGGTGCCCGCCACCATGCCTGGCTAATTTTTTTTGTATTTTTAGTAGAGTCGAAATTCACCAGGTTGGCTAGGCTGGTCTCAAATCCCTGACCTCAGGCGATGAACCCTCCTGGGCCTCCCAAAGTGTTGGGATTACAGGCCTGAGCCACTGTGCCCGGCCAAAACGTCATCTTTATAAATTATTTTGACCAGTATGGGTGAATTTCAGCACTATATGGACATATTATAGTCTTATTTTAAAAAGACGTTGCTTGCCGTCCCCATAACAGATATTTTAGCTGACTTTTTGTTATTTTCCCTTGTTATTGTGTCTCGGCAGGAACCATATCGGAGAAAATCAGCAGATCAGCAGAATGTTGCTGGTGTGCTGGGGCTTTTGTTTGTGCCTGTGTGCCAGTGTAAACATGAGCAGCATTTCATTCACCCGCCCAGTGCTCATTATTTGAAGCCATTTCCCCAGCATGGTATTCCACAATACTAAGGAAAGTTGAGTCCACTATTACCTGAATGAAACTGAGAATAAAAGAACCCATTCTTAGTGGAGAGAAAATTTGTCCATTCTCACACCAAAGGAAATCACCACAAATAGGCCATACTTTTTTTTTTTTTCTTCATTGTTGTTAAACCGAAGCAGGCCTATTCATTGGAATATAATACATATTCAGTCTCTGAATTTATTTTCTGTACTTATCTTGATTAATTTTTGTGGATTTCCTTTTAATATATTTTTATTTCCATGAGGAGTTTTTGGGTTCAAAAATCTCCTTAGCATTTTGCAAGCCCCCATTCCTTTTTCATTTTATTTGCAAATCTTATTCCTAGTGCTCCTAAAGAAATACAACAGGAGGGAAATGATTAATGTGACTGAAAATGGCAACTCTCCCCTCCCATTTGGAGATGATATTCTTTTTCTAAAATGTCTATTCTTTTCGGTTGGAAAATGAGTTTTGTAGGCCAACCCACATATGACTGGTTTATTGTTTCCTCTCAACCAATCAGAATCACAGCAGGTAAAAAATCCCTTGACTTATCCAATCAAAACCTTCAGTGTTTCGTACTATTATAACCCTTTTTAAAGACAATAATGACGTGGATTAAATCTGCTTGTGGTTGGGGCCTGAGTGCTTAGAGCAAAGTTAGATCTGTGTTAGCACTAATAATAGTCCCAAGAGAAGTTAACTACATCCTTTTCAAGAAAATAATAGCTATTATCATGGCAATTATTATGTTCTCTTTCAGGGATTACTTCTGAGATTGACATTCTTAACATATATGCAGTTCAAAAACTTTTATTGTGAATATATTATGCTCCAGCACTGTAATGGGCTATATAAATATTTGTAAAATTTCCTATACTCTTAACAGTCTTGCAAAGTGGATATTGTTATCTACATTTTACGGATGAAAAACCCTGAAACTTGAAGAGATTAAGTAACTCAATATCACAAACTGTTAAGTGACAAAAGTAGAATTTGGGCCCCTGTCTATTAAATGTTAAAGCTCATGTTTCTTTCAGCACCAAATTACCTCGGTAACCATATGCAAAATATGCCTTATTCCCAAGAAGAAGCTCTCTGTTTTGGCAGTGGTTCAAATGTTCCTTTTAGTGGCACTTTAGTGGAAAACATTCTGTGGGAGTCAAAGAAGGTAAGAGAAACATAAGCTGCTCTGCTATTGGTATTCTGCTGATTTTCTCTGTTGATTTCACTCCCATTTTAGAATATTGCATTTAATTACCTGTCAAACGTATGTCTTAACTTTCTGGAGGCAGGAGGGTCAGTCTAATTAGTGTTGTTATTTTTCCGTTTAGTTTTCTGAATATACCTAATGCATTTTAAATCTGTCCTCAACAATAACAATTTCAAATAGAGAGCTTCTCAAGAATAAATTTTTTAACCCTGAGAATCTTGAAGTTAATTAATTTAATTTTGTAACCAAATTGGAGAATCACTAAGAATCCAAAGTTGGGTGCTAAACTCTGTATTTATCTTTCAGGGTAAATAAATATAATTTTCAAAACTTTTACACCATTTCTGTGCTTCCTTAGTGGAGTCTGGGGATATATTTTTTTGTCCCTAGAAATTGAACAGGTCCATGATCCTTGTAAGTTTCTTTTTCAACATTGAAATTGATATTCCATAAGTGTCTTCCTACTTATTCTGTCTTTTCCTACCTACATCATGCTCTCAAAAAAGAGGAGGTTCTTGCCTACATTTTTGAAAGTCATTAGTGAAAGAGAGAGAGACCCTCAGCTTATTTGTCTACAATGAAACATTGATGAGGCCAAGGCAATACAATTATGTTGGGAACATTTAACATTTTTGGCTCAGTTAGCAGAAATTGTTTCCAGCTGGAACATTTAGACTTTAATGAACATGACTTTTACCATAGTATCTAGAGTCCATCAAGGAAAAAGATCTCATTAGGTAATAGCTGTCTGTACTTGGCACAGTATGTAGTTTAGAGGATACTAGCTGGTCTACAGCCTATTCGATGACTTCTTTATTTCATGTATTTTTAAAACGTGAGTTTTTACTTCATCTCTAGAAAATTATGTACTTCTTATCTATTGAATATGGCAAATACCCTCTTCAAATACTCCCAAACCAAATGTTGGTAACTTCAGTGAATTTTTTGAATAAATCCTGGGAATTGGTCCAGACACATGGTCCTATTTACTATCCTATTAATTATTGCCATAGAATCTAATGTGTTTACTGGAATATGAATATAACCTCCTAAGGATTAGACATCATGTTGGACTTTCTAATGCAAAAGTTTTGCTGATGGTTTGGCTCCTTGCCTGTGGTTGGGATAAGTTTAGTTTCACTCTTGAAGCTTATAGCATCAACATAATATTGAATAGTACTTTACAGGTTTCAAAACCGTGCTCACGGTTACTCTCTTACCTGACTCAAAACAACCTCATGAGATAGATGACTTAGATATTTTTGTATCTCTTTTACACATGAGGAAACAAATGATATGGGGATAGACTCATCTTCTGACAGTTCATCCAGCTTTTTTTTTTCACCTCTCAATCCAGTTTGATAATTCCCTCTTGTAAGGTATGTTCACAGTTGTCATATCAGGGGATATTTTTATATTTAAAGATGAAATAAATTGATTTCATTGTGTTTTATTATAACCATTCATCTGATGTCAGGTTCATAGAGGGGTGAGGATTTTTTTTAACCCGAACAGTTAAAAGATCAATATTTTCAAGAACATTGTAAATATTATTTTCCAGGTTCAAAGTTCTTGTGAAGTTCTTTTGGTAGACAAAGGTCTCTTAAGTATTTGATGTATAAATTATTTATCACTCTGTAAACTACTGTAATAGCAGCAAGCAGGCTAACAGAGAGTTGGGATTTTATCTGTGATGTAGACTTAATGAAACTAGTTTAATGTAATGTTTTAAAATCACGTAGTAAAAATTGGTCCAGAAGAGCCACTCAGAAGTCAAAATGAGTCATTAGTGAAAATGTTCAGTAGATGGGAAGCTGCTAACATGAGCTAATTTGCACTGACCAAAAATGAACATAGTCCTCTGTACCTGCAAGTTCTGCATTTGTGGATTCAACCAACCATGGATAGAACATGTTAAAAAAAAAATGGATAGTAGCACCTGTGCTAAATATGTACAGAATTTTTTGGTCATTGTTTTCTAAACAATGCAGTATATCAGGTATTTATATAGCATGTTCTTTGTACTCGGTATTATAACTAATCTAGAGATGATTTAACACAGAAGATGGGGGTAGGTTATATGCAAAACTACACCATTTTATTGGACTTGAGAATTTTGGATTTTGACATTCACAGTGGGTCCTGGAACCAATCCCCTGTGGATACTGAGGAACAACTGTGTATGGCCAAAGGCATTAATTATTTTAATCAGTAATTTCAGTACTTACTATGTGCATAACATTGGGGTGGATATAAAGAAGCATGACCGGGAGGAAGATCCAAGATGGCCGTTTAGGAACAGCTCGAAGTTACAGCTCTCAATGAAGGTGCAGAGGGTGAGTGGACACCGCATTTTTATTGCCCACGGACCAGGAGATTCCCAGGCAGAGGAGGCCCACGGGTCGCCAGCATGGCTGTTTTGGCCGGTGTGGTTTTTTTGGTCGGTGCAGCTGCTTTGCCCCGCGTGGCTGCTTTGTCAGCGCCCTGGCTGGTGGTTCTCCGTACAAAATACACTGGTCTGGGTGCCCTTTTGGCTGGCAATTGGAGAACCAGGAAATTGCTCATTCATCTGATTAAAGAGGGGACTGAACAGGGAGCCAGGCCAGGAGATTCCTGGGCAAAAAAAGCACCACGAATCTCAGTGCTGCTGTTTAAGCTGGCACAGTGAGTTGACACATGGGAAAACACACAGATCCCAGTGCCCTTTCAACAGGTGACTGGGATAGAGTCGACTGTTCAACTAAAAATAAAAAAAAAGGCTCTGAGGCAGGGAGCCAGGTGATCAGGCTCTCCTGGTCCCACCCCCACAAAAGAACAACAATCAGAAACTCCCTGGATTGAGAGTTTCACAGTAAGCGCAGCTGAACCAGGGATGGTCCAGCTCTGTGGGGGAGGGGCTTCTGCCATTACCAAGGCAATCCACCACTATGGAGGTAGCCCGCCATTGCTGAGGTAGCCTGCCATTGCCAAGGCAACCTGCCATTGCTGAGGCTGCCTGATATTGCAAGGCAACCTGCCATTACAGAGAGAGTCCACCAATACAGAGGCGGGCCACCATTGCCGAGGCAGTTTTAACTACATCCATATAAACAAGATGGCAGGGAAGTTCACACGGCAGCTGGGTGGAGTCCACAGCAGCTCAGCAAAGCCTCTGAAGGCAAACAGTGACCAGGCTGCCTCCTTCCTGGGCAGGGCAGCCCTGAAAAAAAAGGCAGCAGCACAACAGAAACTCATAAATAAAGCCCTAACTCCCTGGGACAGAGCACCTGGGAACAAAAAGCAGTTTATGAGTTCTGCTGCAGCAGACCTAAATGTACCTGCCCAGCAGCTGTGAATGAACAACGGAGCTCACAGCTTAGCACCTGAGCTCCTATAAAGGACAGACTGTCTCCTCAAGCAGCTCCCTGACCCCTGTATATCCAAAGAGTCACCTCATAAAGGAGAGATCAGACTGATATTTGGCGGATATCCTTCTGGGACAAAGATAGCAGCAGAAGAAACTGGTAGCAAACCTTACTGTTCTGCAGCTGCTGCAGGCAATCCCCAGGCAAGCAGGGCCTAGAGTGGACGTCAGCAGTCCTACAGCAGAGGGGCCAGACTGTTAGAAGGAAAACAAAGAAACAGAAATAACCTCATCATCAACAAACAGAACATCCACTCAGAGGCCCAATCTGAAAGTCAGCAACTACAAAGATGACAGGTAGATAAATCCATAAAGATTAGAAGAAACCAGTGCAAAAAGGATGAAAACACCCGAAACCAGAACACCTCTCCTCCTACAAGGGATCACAACTCCTCACCAGCAAGGGAACAAGGTTGGATGGAGAACAAGTGTGATGAAATGACAGAATCA
>NW_016107904.1:997567-1011787 GCF_001604975.1 Cebus imitator
GTTGAACAATGAGAACACATGGACACAGGGAGGGGAGCACTACACACTGGGGTCTGTTGGGGGGAAATAGGGGAGGGACAGTGCGGGGTGGGGAGTTGGGGAGAGATATCATGGGGAGAAATGCCAGATATAGGTGAGGGGGAGGAAGGCAGCAAATCACACCGCCACTTGTGTACCTATGCAAGAATCTTGCATATTCTTCACATGTACCCTCAAACCTAAAATGCAATAAAATAAATTGAAAAAAAAAGAAACAAAAAAGAAACATGACTTTGTAATGAAAAGGAGTGTACAGTTCAGCCATATATAATGCTGTGCCCTGAATATGTCCCCCAAAGTTCATGTGTTCAAAAGTTAATATCCTCATTGCAACTGTGTTCAGATGTGGGTCTTTTCTTTTCTTTCTTTCTTTTTTTTTTTTTGACATGCAGTCTCACACTGTTGCCTGAGCTGGGGTGCACTGGTACCACCTTGGCTCACTGCAACCTCTGCCTCCTGTGTTCAAGTGATTCTCCTGCCTCAGCCTCCTGAGTAGCTGGGATTACAGGTGCTCGACACCATGCCTGGCTAACTTTTTTGTATTTTTAGTAGAGACGGGGTTTCACCATGTTGGCCAGGCTCGTTTTGAAGTCCTGATCTTGTGATCTGACCACCTCGGCCTCCCAAAGTGCTGGGATTACAGGCATGAGCCACTGCACCTGGCCCATATGTAGGACTTTTAAGAGGTGGTTAGGTCATGAGGGCCCAGCCCTCATGAGTGGATTAATGCCATTATTGTGGGAGTAGGTTCCTGATAAAAGGATGCGCTTGTCTTCCTTCCCTCTCAACACACTGTCTTGCCTTTCTGCCTTCCACCATGAGATGATACCAGATGCAGACCCCTCACCTTTGGACTTCCCAACCTCTAGAACTGTAAGAAATAAATCTCTACTCTTTACAAATTACCCAGTCTGTAGTATTCTGTTATAGCAGCACAAAATGGACTAAGACATATACCTGCATGCAAGGCATTAAAAAGTAACATATTAGTCCTCAACTCATATATATCCCTTGCTGACAAATAGCTGACCTGCTGCGAAAAACTGCTTCAGTTAGTTGCAAGGAGGCTTGGGAATTCTGTTTTCTAGAAATGTATGTATTTTTTTTTTCAAATTGTGGTAAAATATACACAACAAAATTTACCATTTTGACCATATTTAAGTGTACAACTCATTGGCATTAAATACATTTACAATATTGTGCAGCCACCAACACTATCTATTTCTAGAACTTTTTATCCTCTCAAATAGAAAACAGAAGTTAATAGAAACATTAAGTAGTAGCTCTCCATCCTTCCCTGCCCACAGCTCCTAAAAATCTCTATGAATTTGCCTGTTTTAGGTGTATCCTATAAGTGGAACCATGCAAAATTTGTCCTTTTGTATCTGGCTTATTTCATGTAATGTGATAGTTTCAAGGTTCATCCTTGTTTTCAGAATTTCGTCTGTTTTTCAGGCTGAATAACATTCCATTGTATGTATACAACGCATTTTTTTTTATTCATCTGTTGATGAAAAATGTACATTTTGAGACATCCTTTTTCTTCTGCCCCCTTTCTTGACCAGTGTTTGCCTGAAACCACCCATCACTGTTTCTTATTAATCTTACAGATTCAGTCTTGGGCAAGAATGAGGTAGAGAGATATGTATCCAGATATAACAAGTAAAGATACAGGATGCAGAATTAAATTTGCGTTTCAGGTACACAAGAAATACTTTTAAAATATAAGAATGTTCCTTGACATATTTGGGATGTACTTATATTTTAAAAAAAATGAGCTGTTTATGTCATGACAGAAGTCATGTTCCCATTCCTGTTCTTGTTTTCCCTGATCCTCATCCTTGCCTCCTATGAGTTTCTTATTTATTCTTCTAGTATTTATGCAGATACAAATATGTTTTCTTCTTTCTTTTGTATCTTTCTTTATTAACGTTACTTTTGGAAATTTTTCTGCATAATTACATGGAGAACTTCAAGATTGCATAATCATTTATTATGTGAATGTATCATAGATTATTTAGTCAGCAGCTTCTTGGTGCATACTTGGGTTGTTTCCAATCTTTCAATATTATAAACAATGCTGTAAAAATTATCTTGTATACATGTTATTTATTCTGTGTGCAGGTATAGCTATACAATGATTTTTTTGGAATGGGATTGCTAAGTTAGAGGGCAAATTTATTTGTAATTTTGATAGATATTGCTGAATTGTTCTTCCTGAGAGTTTTAACATTTTGTACTTTAAGCAGCCATGTGTGAATTACTTGCACAGCCTCACCAACAAACTATCTTTTGTCATAATTTTGGACCTCATGAGTGAGACTGAGATTATTATCACATGTTTAAG
Organism: Cebus imitator; assembly: GCF_001604975.1. Classification (NCBI taxonomy): domain Eukaryota; kingdom Metazoa; phylum Chordata; class Mammalia; order Primates; family Cebidae; genus Cebus; species Cebus imitator. The sequence continues at coordinate 999,954 of NW_016107904.1, forward strand.
GGCCATACGTTTCATCTGTAGCTAGATATGATTTTGTCCATTTTTTTCCATTGGGATTCTAATCTTTTCCATCTCAAGTTCTAGATATTTTTTAAAAACGTAGAGATTAGTACTTAGTGGTATGTTTCAAATGAATTCTCTGATATTATTTGTCTTTTGACTTTGCTTATGTGCTTTATTTCTATGAAAAATTGTTCATTTTCATTTTGTTGACTTTTACCTTTTCCTTTATGCTTTAGGATTTTAAAAGGTGTACTTAGAAAGGCCTTCGTAATGCCATACTTATAAAGCAATTCACTTACATATTCTTTTAGCACATTAGTGGTTTTAAGATTTAATTAAATATTTGATACATTTGGTATTTATCTCTATGTAGTGTAAAATGTAGATCCAACAGTTTTTTTCAGATATCTACTAAGATATCTTGTAGTGCCAGTCTTTTTAAGAGTTTTCTGGGGGAGGAGACAAGACGGCCGAATTGGAACAGCTCTGGAGTGCAGGACAATGCAGAGGGTGAGTGCCCACCACATTTCCAAACAAATTTTCACCTCCCACAGACCAGGAGATTCCCAGGCCAAAAAGCGCCATGAGTTTTCAGCATGGCAGTTTCAGCCGATGCCGGCTTGGTGCACAGAAACTGACACAAATCTGGGTGGCCATTTCAACTGGCACCTGGAATGCCTGGGAGACAGAGCCACCCATTCAACTGAAAGGGAGGGGACAGAGACAGGGAGCCACGCCATCTGGCTTGGTGGGTACCACCCCCACAAAACAAGCAATCTGAAACGCTCTGGATTGAGAGTTTCACAGCAAGTGCAGCCGGACCTAGGACAGTCCAGCTCAGTGGGGGGAAGGGCAACCACCACTACCAAGGCAGTCTGCCACTACCGAGGCTGTTCACATGGCAGCTGGGCAGAGCCTGTGGCAGTTCAGCAATGCCTCTGCTGGCAGACTGTAACTAGACTACTCTGTGTGGGGCAGGCATCTATGAAAAAAGGAAGCAGCATGACAGGAACTTATAAATAAAGATCACCTTCCTAGGAGAGAGCACCTGGGAAAAGAGGCGATTGTGAGTTCTGCTGCAGCAGACGTAAAAGTACCTGCCCAGCAGCTCTGCACAGAACAATGGAGCTCCCAGAACAGCACTTGAGCTCCTATAAGGGACAGACTATCTCCTCAAGCAGCTTCCTGATCTCCATATACCCAAAGAGACACGTCATAAAGGAGAGCTCAGGGTGACATCTGGCTGGTACCCTTCTGGGATGAAGATAACAGAAGAAACCAGCAGCAACCCTTACTGTTCTGCAGGCCCCACAGGTGATCCCCAGGCAAGTAGGGTCTGGAGGGTACCTCGAGCAGTCCCACAGCAGAGGGGCCTGACTCTTAGAAGGAAAACTAAGAAACAGAAAGAAATAGCTTCAACATCAACAAAAAGGACGTCCACACAGAAACCCAATTTGAAAGTCACCAACTACAAAGACCACAGGTAGATAAAGCCAAGGAGTTGGGAAGAAACCAGCGCAAAGAGGATGAAAACACCAAAAACCAGAATGCCTCTCCTCTTCCAAGGGATCAAAACTCCTCACCAGCTAGGGAACAAAGCTGGATGGAGAATGAATCTGATGGATTGACAGAAACAGGCTTGAGAAGGTGGGTAATGAAAAGAACATGTGAGAACCCAATGCAAAGAAACTAAGAACCTAGAAAAAAGGTTAGATAAGGTGCTAACTAGAATAAACAGGTTAGAGAAGAATATAAATTACTCAATGGAGCTGAAAAACACAGCACGAGAACTTTTCAATGCATACACAAGTTTCAATAGCTGAATCGACCAAGCAGAAGAAAGGATATCAGAGATTGAAGATCAACTCAATGAAATAAAATGAGAAAGCAATAATAGAGAAAAAAGAGTAAAAAAAAAATGAACAAAGCCTCCAGGAAATACGGGATTATGTGAAAAGACCTAATCTACATTTGATAGATGTGCCTGAATGTGACGGTGAGAATGAATCCAAGCTGGAAAGCACTCTCCAGGATATTATCCAGGAGAGCTTCCCGAACCTGGGAAGCCAGGCCACCATTCAAGTCCAGGAAATACAGAGAACACCACAACGATATTCCTCAAGAAGAGCAACCCCAAGGTACATAATCCTCAGATTCACCAGGGTTGAAATGCAGAAAAAAATGCTAAGGGCAGCCAGAGAGAAAGATCGGGTTACCCACAAAGGGAAGCCCATCAGACCCACAGTGGATCTCTCGGTAGAAACCCTACAAGCCAGAATAGAGTGGGGGCCAATATTCAACATCCTTAAAGAAAAGAAATTTCAACCCAGAATTTCATATCCAGCCAAACTAAGCTTCATAAGTGAAGGAGAAGGAAAATCCTTTATGGACAAGAAATTGCTCAGAGATTTAATCACCACCAGGCCTGCCCTACAAGAGCTCCTGAAAGAAGCACTAAACAAGGAAAGGAACAGCCAGTAACAGCCACTCCAAAAACATACCAAAAGGTAAAGACCATCAACATAATGAAAAAAATGTGTCAAATAATGGGCAAAACATCCAGCTAGCATCAAAATGGCAGGATCAAATTTACACGTAACAATATTAACCTTAAATGTAAATGGGCTAAATGCCACAATCAAAAGACACAGACAGGCAAATTGCATAAAAAGTGAAGACCCATCAGTATGCTGTATTCTAGAAATGCATCTCACGTGCAAGGACACACATAGGCTCAAAATAAAGGGATGAAGATTTATCAAGCCAATGCAGAGCAAAAGAAAGCAGGAGTTGCAATCATAGTCTCTGATAAAATGGAATTTAAACCAACAAAGATCAAAAAAGACAAAGAAGGGCATTACATAATGGTAAAAGGATCCTGAATATAAATGCACCCAATACAGGAGCACCCAGATGCATAAAGCAAGTTCTTAATGACCTACAAAGAGACTTAGACTCCCACACAATAATAGTGGGAGACTTTAACACTCCACTGTCAATATTAGACAGATCAATGAGACAGAAAATTAACAAGGATATCCAGGACTTGTACTCAGATCTGGACCAAGTGGACCTAATAGACATCTACAGAAATCTCCATCCCAAATCCAAAGAGCATACAGTGTTCTCAGCATCACATTGCACTTACTCTAAAACTGACCGCATAATTGGAGGTAAATCACTCCTCAGCATATGCAAAAGAATGGAAATCATAACAAACAGTTTCTCAGACCACAGGGCAATCAAATTAGAACTCAGAGTTAAGAAACTAACTCAGAACTGCACAGCTTCATGGAAACTGAACAACTGGCTCCTGAATGTCAACTGGATAAACAATGAAATGAAGGCAGAAATAAAGATATTCTTTGAAACCAACAAGAATGAAGACACAATGTACCAGAATCTCTGGGACACATTTAAAGCAGTGTCTAGAGGGAAATTTATAGCAATAAATGCCCACCAGAGAAGCAGGGGAAAATCTAAAATTGATACTCTATCATCAAATTTGAAAGAGCTGGAGGAGCAAGATCAAAAAAACCCAAAAGCTAGCAGAAGACAAGAAACAACTAAGATCAGAGCAGAACTGAAGGAGATAGAGACATAAAAAACCCTTGAAAAAATCAATAAATCCAGGAGCTGGGTTTTTTTTTTTGAAAAGATCAACAAACTAGACACCAGCCAGATTAATAAAAATGAAAAGAGAGAAGAATCAAATAGATGCAAGAAAAAACAATAAAGGGGATATCACCACTGATTCCACAGAAATACAAACTACAATCTGAGATTACTACAAACAACTCTATGCACATAAACTAGTAAACCTGGAAGAAATGGATAAATTCCTGGACACTTGCACCCTCCCAAGACTAAACCAGGAAGAAGTTGAAACCTTGAGTAGACCAATAACAAGGGCTGAAGTTGAGGCAGCAATTAAGAACCTACCAACCAAGAAAAGTCCAGGTCCAGATGGATTCACAGCGGAATTCTACCGGATGTACAAAGAGGAGCTGTTTCCATTCCTTCAGAAACTATTCTAAACAATACAAAAAGAGGGAATCCTTCCTAAATAATTTTACAAGACTAACATCATCCTGATACCAAAACCCGGGAGAGACTCAACAAAAAAACAAAACTTCAGGCCAATATCCATGATGAACATACATGCAAAAATCTTCAATACAGCTGGCAAACCGACTGCAACAGCACATGAAAAAGCTTATCCATCACAATCAAGTAGGTTTCATTCCAGGGATGCAAGGCTGGTTTAACATATGCAAGTCTGTAAATGTAATCCACCACATAAACAGAACGAAAGACAAAAACCACATGATTATCTCAATAGATGCAGAAAAAGCCTTTGACAAAATTCAAAGCCCTTTATGCTAAAAACTCTGAATATACTAGGTATCGAAGGAACATATCTCAAAACAATAAAAGCTATTTAAGACAATCCTACAGCCAATATCATACTGAATGGGCAAAAACTGGAAGCATTCCCTTTGAAATCTGGCACTAGAGAAGGATGCCCTCTCTCACCACTCCTATTCCATATAGTATTGGAAGTTCTAGCCAGAGCAATTAAGCAATTAAAAAAAAATAAAAGGTATTCAATTAGGAAAAAAGGAAGTCAAATTGTCTCCACTTGTAGGTGACATGATTGTATATTTAGAAGACCCTATCATCTCAGCCCAATATCTCCTTAAACTGATAAGAAACTTCAGCAAATTCTCAGGACACAAAATCAATGTGCAGAAATCACAAGCATTTCTATACACTGATAACAGACTAACAGAGAGCCAAATCATGAGCAAACTCCCATTCACAATTGCTACAAAGAGAATAAAATACCTAGGAATACAACTAACAAAGGGTGTAAGGGATCTCTTTGAGGGGAAATACAAACCACTGCTCAAGGAATAAGAGAGGACACAAACAGATGGAAAAACCTTCCATGCTCATGTTTGGGAAGTATCAATATCGTGAAAATGGCTACACTGCCCAAAGTAATTTATAGATTCAACGCTATCCCATCAAACTACCAATTACCTTCTTCACAGAACTGGAAAAAAACACCTTAAGCTTCATATGGAACCAAAAGAGAGCCTGCATAGCCAAGACAATCCTAAGCAAAAAGAACAAAGCCAGAGGCATCACGCTACCTGATTTCAAACTACACTACAAGGCTACAGTAATCAAAACAGCATGGTACTGGTACCAAAACAGAGATATAGACCAATGGAACAGTACAGAGGCCCTGGAGGCAATGCCACTCATCTACAGCCATCTGATCTTTTAAAAACCTGACAAAAACAAGCAATGGGGAAATGATTCCCTGTTTAATAAATGGTGTTGGGAAAATTGGCTAGCTATGTGCAGAATGCGGAAACTGGATCCCTTCCTGACATGTCACACTAAAATTAACTCCAGATGGATTAAACACTTCAACATAAGACCTAACAAACACAATAAAAACCCTAGAAGAAAACCTAGGCAAAACCATTCAAGACATAGGCATAGGTAAGGACTTCATGACTAAAACACCAAAAGCATTGGCAATAAAAGGCAAAATAGACAATTGGGACCTAATTAAACTCCAGAGCTTCTGTACAGCAAAAGAAACAATCATTAAAGTGAACCAGCAACCAACAGAATGGGAAAAAATTTTTGCAATCTACCCATCTGACAAAGGGCTAATATCCAGAATCTACAAAGAACTGAAACAGGTTTACAAGAAAAAAACAAAACCATCCAAAAGTGGCTGAAGGATATGAACAGACACTTTTCAAAAGAAGATATATATGAGGCCAACAAACATATGAAAAAATGCTCATCATCACTGATTATTAGAGAAATGCAAATCAAAACCACATTGAGATACCACCTCACACCAGTTAGAATGGCGATCATTAAAAAATCTGGAGACAACAGATGCTGGAGAGGATGTGGAGAAATAGGAACACTTTTACACTGTTGGTGGGAGTGTAAACTAGTTCAACTATTGTGGAAGACAGTGTGATGCTTCTTTAAGGACCTAGAAGTAGAAATTCCATTTGACCCAACAATCCTGTTACTGGGTATATATCTAAAGGATTATAAATCATTCTACTATAAAGACACATGCACACATATATTCATAGCAGAACTGTTTGTAATAGCAGATACCTGGAACCAACCCAAATGCCCATCAACGATAGACTGGACAAGGAAAATGTGGCACATATACACCATGGAATACTATGCAGCCATAAAAAATAATGAGTTTGTTTCCTTTGTAGGGACATGGATGAATCTGGAAATCATCATTCTCAGCAAACTGACACAAGAACAGAAAATCAAACACTGCATGTTCTCAGTCATAGGCAGGTGATGAACAATGAGAGCACATGGATACAGGGAGGGGAGCATCACACACTGGGGTCTGTTGTGGGGGGCAAGGGAGGGACAGTGGGGGGTGGGGTGTGAAGGTCGGGGAGGAATAACATGGGAGAAATGCCAGATGTTGGTGACGGGGGATGGAGGCAGCAAACCACATTGCCATATTTGTACCTATGCAACAATCCTGCATGATCTGCACATGTACCTCAGAAACTAAAGTACAATAAAAAAAGAGATTTCTGGTTATTCTTCATTTTTCCTTGTATACCTTTAGAACCAGCTTGTCTACTTAAAAATATCTATTGGAATTTTATGAGCATTATAGTAAATTTATAGATTAATTAGGGTAATTGATGTATGTATAATGCTGAGAGTTACTTTCCAAGAACATGGTATATCTATTTTTTAGGTCTACTTTTATGTGTTTTTTTTTGAGATGGAATCTTGCTGACACCAGGCTGGCATACAGTGGTGCAATCTTGGATCACTGCAACCTCTGCCTCCCAGTTCAAGTGATTCTTCTGCCTCAGCCTCCCATGTAACTGGGACTATAAGCATGCGCCACCATGCCCAGATACCTGGATTTAAAAAAATTTTTTTAGTAGAGACGGGGTTCACCACGTTGGTCAGGATGGTCTTAATCTCTTGACATTGTGTTCCGCCTGCCTTGGCCTCCCAAAGTGCTGGGATTACAGGCGTGAGCCACCGTGCCCGGCTACTTTTGTGTCTTTTGGGATTATTTCAGGGTCTTTCTCATATGGATTTTGCACATTTCTTGTTAGGTTTATTTCCAGATATTTAATATTCTTTGCTGCTCTTGTATACAGGATTATCTCTTCCATTAACTTGGCATATGGCTGTTGTTGGATGTGGGATGACTGTTGGTTACTCTGTATTAACTTTATACTCCACTTCATTTCTATTTATTTTCCAGTGGATTCTCTTAGGATTTCCTGGTGTACAATCATATCAACTGTAAATAGGGATGATTTTGTTTTCTAATATTTATACCTTACATTTCTTTCTACTTTCTAATTTTGTTGTTAAAAATCTCAAGCAAAATCAATTGGATAATTTTAATCTCTTTAAATATGAGCATGCCTGGATTAAATTATGATTGAAAAGTTTCCAATTTGATATTTTTTCGTCTGAATGCCTAAGTGAGGCTCTGAATGACAGAGATTTTAAATGTTATGCTGCTATGCCTTTAGGCTCAGATGTTGGGCTTGAGTCTATTTATGGCAGTTGGGAGATTTGGGCTGGTGGGTGGATAGAGGGATTCTCAAGGCAGGATGGATGTTGGAGGCGCTGACCTGATAGAGAGATGACTTTGGAACTATGCCTGGGCTGTCAAGGTAGGGGCAGAGTTCAAATGCTGTTGGGATCACATTTCACTCTGATTCCTGATGTTTGCATTTCTCTGTTGAGTATAACTTCCTCTCTGAGCACCACTAATTTCTCAATCTCTCCTTCATCATCTTCCTTTTTCTCTCCTTTTCTCCTCTTCCTCTTTTTTTCTTATTTCTTTCTTCTCCCCTTCTGCTTGCCTTCTTCCTTCTCCTCCTGCTTGTCTTCTTTCTTATTTTGTAGTTAACAAGGTTTAAGGAGGTTTTCTAACATTTTGATTGGATTTAAATCTTATGCCATCTTGAGGAATATTTAAAGTCAGAGCCTATGGTGAACCAACAAGGGAAACCCAGGAGGTAGTGAGGAAAGTGATTTAGAAGCTACAAATCTGAGCACTTGTCTTCAATAGAGGTACTATGGTACCCAGAATTTGACCAGTGAAGGAAGGATTTTTAAGTTGGACCTCTGTCAGGAAGTTAATCTTCCTTGGAGAAAGCTGGAACCACAACACATCACTCGTACAGTTGGCTGCCAGGAAGAAGTTTGAAAACACAGGTTAAAGGTCCCAGGGGGAAGCCAGTTCAGGTGAAGTGGTAGGGATTAATTAATTAGTAACAGGCATTTCTGTGGAGACAGTGAAGGTGTGCCATTGATAAAGATTCACTACTTCAAGTGATTTTTGTGTGACTCCAGACAGAGATTGAGAGCATCTCCAGTTATTATTGCAGGTCCACATGGAATACAATCTCATCCCGGGACTGGTCTGGGACCAGAAGTATATAAGCCATACAAAAGGAGATCCACAGAATCTGGGCAACAAGGGAAGAGAAAGATGAACAGGATGAAAGCAGAGACATTTTTTCTCATCTATACTTCCTAATGGCTTGGGAAGACTAGAAGTGAAAATAAGAAGCATAACAGATTCCATTTGTGGTTTGCTAAATCATTTTGCTTGATCAACTGATTGTTGATCAACGGTTTCATTCCATAGTGTGGATCCAGTCTTTGTTGTTGTTTTCAACAAAGTACAACAAACTAGAAATGTTTAGAAATAGACATTTAGAGTGAGAGAAACTAATAGGCTATTAAAGGTGAGATTCCTGGGCCTCAAATGGATAAAAATAGGCAGTAAAGAAAACCCCCTTTGCAGAATGTTGTTTTAATAAACTTCTTCTTCTTCTTTTTTTTTTTTTTAAAAGGTACTCAGATTTAATGAACCTCCCTCCATGTGGCTTCAAGCCACCAGGACACAGGCCCCCTCAACAACCTTAATCTTCTGCTCGGCTCTTCTGCTGAAGAATTTAGACTTCACGATGACAGCCTGCTTTGGGAGCTTTCCCTTGCCCAGAACTTTGTAGTAGCCCATTGCAACATATCAATGATGGGAGCAGCCCCAGTCTTGTTTTTAGCAGCATTCACCAGTGTCTGCTCACTGACCTAAGTCCACAATTTGTCAAGGTTGACCGTTGGGCAGAAGCTCTGTTTCCTCTTTAAGTGATAATGCCTCTTACCAACTTTCCCAGCGTAACCTGGGTGGTATTTGTTTAAGTTGATCCTGTGGTGATGCATACCACCAGCACTACTGCGGCCTCCAGGGTGCTTCCGGTGCTTGCCAATGTGGCTGTGGCTGTGGCTCATGTGGCCCCGAAGTTTCCAGGTCTTCCTCAGTCTGGATGGCATGTTGATGGCCCAGAAAAAAGACCTAATAAACCTATTTCTATTTGAGGATTTCAGTGCCATGTAGGTCTTCAAAGGTATTAGCCAGAGAACACCAAGGGCCTGAAGGATGAAATTGTGATGTTATAGGGAATTGTGCAATCTCTGGTTACTTAATTGTTATGATCCTGTGCTTTTTCATTTTTAAAGCATAAATATTTGCTTGCTAGGAGTTTTATAAAAGAATAAATAAAAATGATGTAATTAAAGGATTTAGCCTCATACCTGAAGCATGCTAAGTGCTCTATATGTGGTAATTAGTATGATTACAACTGCATTTATAATAAACACTTGGCTTGGCCTGACCCATTACCCAACTTTCATTTTGTTTCTTTTTTTTTTTTTTNCGAACTCCTAACCTCAGGTGATCCACGTGCCTCACAAAACACTTTGCCTCCCCAAGTGCTGGATTACAGGTATAAGCCACCATGGCTTTTCTGAGGCAGAGGGTCACTCTGTCACCCAGGCTGGAGTGCAAAGGCGTCCTCTCCACTCACTGCAACCTCCACCTTCCAAGTTCAGGCGATTCTCCTGCATCAGCCTCCCGAGTATCTGGGATTACAGGTGCCTGCCACCACACCCAGCTAATTTTTGTGTTTTTAGTAGAGACAGGGTTTTACCATGTTGGCTGGGCTGGTCTCAAACTCATGACCTCATGGGATCCACCCACCTCGACCTCCTAAAGTGCTGGGAGGACAGGCATGAGCCACTGTGCTCAGCCCCATTTTATTTTTCTTAACTGTTTAAACTAAGACATGGAACAAAGATTCCTAGAGAATTTCAGAACAGAATTGCAATATCAAACTTCTGGTTTGAATTGAATAACTTCAGCTATACTGTATCTGTTTGACCTGCTCCTGTTTGGGTGTTTAACATTGTAGGATATCCTTTCAGTCTGGGCTCAAAGTGAAAGAAGAAAGAACATCTGCCTTTCTTTCTTCTGGTATCTGTGAAACATGTAGATTATAGTACTGTGTTTGAGGAGAATTTTAGAGTATGGCAATTTTGGGAACATCAGAGTCCCTTTTGGAGCTCACATTGTGATAAAAAGCAACCCATCTTCTAAATGTTCTCTTTTTCTCTATGTTGTGTTTTGCTGATTTTCTACCACTTTTCCCCTTCGGGCTATATGTAGATGATAATTCTTCAGCAAACTAGTAAGACTATCCTCTCCTCCACTGAGTGAGTATTTGAGACTTTTAACCCTAAGTCATGGTTATCTAATCATAATAATTTTTCTTCTCACTTATTTTATGTATCCTTCTATTTTCTTGGTTTGTTCCCTGTTTTTTTTTTTATCTGAAATCTATGATTCTTGGTATTTTCATTGTTACAATAACTTAGAAGTCATAAAGAACACTGTCTCTGGCGTGATTAATTTAGTGGGAGACTTCAGATTGGTTTAATCAGTACGGGGCAGGAAGAAACAAAACTTTCCTAATGTTTCGACTTGTGCCACATGTATTAAATGGGAACTACTTAGACAACCATGCATATACATTCTCTTCTCTTACTGGCTTTTAGTATAATTTATAACATATAACAGCTATTCTCTTTGCCTGAGGAAATCAAATTTACCCTCCTTTACCTTCAAGTTTATCAATAGAAGGTGGAGGAAAAGTAACAAGCAATTAAGATACTTCAAGCTCCTTGCCTCAAGGCTAATCAGACACATAATCTATACTTTTGTAATAATAGCTTGTAATTTGGTGACTACAAACCTTTTATTATATGCCTTTAGTCCAATATATGACTATATTGGAGTTTCATTTATCAAAAAGGTTAAAAAAGCTAATTTACTTTAGGTAGCTTCTTAACCCAAAAAGAACTTTAGCTACTTTTAAATGTTTTAATTATCTGCTCACACGGCCTAGAAATGTTTTAAAATTAATTTTAGACCATCTTGATGACAGTAGAACCAACGATGACAAATAATGAATCGTGATTTTAATGTAAGCAGTGCAATTTAAAAATAATGATAGCTAACATTTAGTTCTTACTGTGTTTGAGATGCTGTTCTAAATGCTTTATATATTTGAAAACTTAATTGTGTCCTCATAACATACATTTATGTCTCCAGTTTCCACAGGAAAAGAAATTGGAGGCTCAGATCAAATGACTCATCAAGGTCTCACTGTCATTAATTGTTGGATCTGGAATATAAATTCATAACCAGCTTCCTACTCCACCCTCTTTCAAGTACCCAAATCAATGAAGGCAAAATGTAGCAGATTACAATGATTTTTGACATTGAAGCAAAAATAATGCTATCCTTAAAGGTATCTATCTGCGTGGCCTCCTCATAAATTTATCCCAAAGAAGGACTTCTATAAAGTTGCCATTAAGGCCGGGCGCGGTGGCTCAAGCCTGTAATCCCAGCACTTTGGGAGGCC
>NW_016107904.1:1012017-1014259 GCF_001604975.1 Cebus imitator
TGTGGAGACTAAGGTCCAAATGATTGCAGATAAGTGGGTCTGAATGAAGTAAAAACCAAAACCAAACCAAACCAAACCTTCCCTAGACAAAGAGCGGTGTGAGGGCAGGAGCTGTGTTTATATTCTTTGCCAATCTATTCCAAACGCCTAACAGGGACTTGCCATGTAATAAGTGCTCGTAAAAATACTCATAGAATTGGACTGAAAACCAATTTGATCTATGTGAACCTTGGTTTGTATTTTTAAAATGTCACTTTTTTTGGTAAAGTTAATACTTGCCCATTATAAAGAATTTAAACAATAACGAAAGGAAAAGAAATGGCCCCAAATCCCACTACTGTACCTAAAAGCAATTGATATTGACATTAGTAACCATGATCCCAAATATTATTTTGTGCACCTATATAGAAAGATAATGTACTTTTAAAATAGGATTATACTACACAAATGATTTTATTAGATACAATGTAAATTTCACTTGAATCTAAGAAAACTAAAATACATTGAAGTAAACCTAAAAGAATTGTTTCAATTTAACCTGATTTTTTTTTTTACCACAGGAATTATTATTTTCTGAATTGTCTCATGATCCCTTTTTAACAAGAGAGAATATGAAAAATTGAGAGTTTTTTGTGTATAGTTAGATATATCTTAGTTTGATATATACATGCTTTAGTTTTGTATAGTATTAATTAAAATTCCTTATATGAAATATGAAGACATTAGCATTAATTTTTATTTTTTATTTTTTTGGGATGGAGTTTCGCTTTTCTTCCTCAGGCTGGAGTACAATGGCATGGTCTCAGCTCACTGCCAGCTCTGCCTCTTGGGTTCAAGTGATTGTCCTGCTTCAGGCTCCCAAGTAGTAGCTGGGATTACAGGCATGCACCACCATGCCCAGCTGATTTTATACTTTTAGTAGAGACAGGGTTTCTCCATGTTGGTCAGGCTGGTCTTGAACTTCTGACCTCAGATGATCCACTGGCCTTGGCCTCCCAAAGTAATGAGATTACAGGCATGAGCCACCGCACCCAGCCATTTTTTATTTTTATTTTTTGAGATGGAGTCCCACTCTGTTGCTCAGGCTGGAGTACATTGACATGATCTCGGCTCATTACAACCTCCACTTCCCAGGTTCAAGTGATTCTCCTGCCTCAGCATCCTGAGTAGCTGGGATTACAGGCATCTGGCACCATACCCAGCTAATCTTTGTATTTTTAGTAGTGGCAGGGTTTCACCATGTTGGCCAAGTCAGTCTCGAACTCCTAACCTCAGGTGATCTGCTTGCCTCAGCCTCCCAAAGTGCTGGGATTGCAGGCGTGAGTCACCGTGCCTCATTAGCATTCTTATTCTTCTACTTCCTCTCCTCCTTTTTATCTTATTATATTATTTTTTTGAATTGTTATGGTTTATGCTGTATTTGTTTCATTCGAATTTTTGATAATTAACACAGTTATCAAAAATTTATCTATATTTATATGAGAGAACTTTTACTACCAATTCTTTTATTTTGTGTTCTTTCTTTTTTTACATCTCAACTGGATAGGTTGAATACTCACATCTTGATTTCGAAGAAAGGTCATGTGTATTGTATTCCCTGAATTTTTCATGGTTTAGAATGTTTGCCTGTTGCCTTTTTACTTGAACGTCATCATGACCGGGTATAATATCCTTGGATATATTTTCCTTTAGAATGTCGTAGGGAGATTTCCACTATCTTGTTTTATTTATTTATTTTTTTCCATTTATTTTATTTCATTTTAGGTTTTGGGGTACATGTGAAGAACATGCAAGATTGTTGCATAGGTACACACGTGGCAGTGTGATTTGCTGCCTTCCTCCCCCTCATCTATATCTGGCATTTCTCCCCGTGCCATCCCCCCCAACTCCCCACTCCCCACTATCCCACCCCTATTTCCCCCCAACACACCCCAGTGTGTAACGCTTCCCTCCCTGTGTCCATGTGTTCTCATTGTTCAACACCTGCCTGTGAGTGAGAACATGTGGTGTTTGATTTTCTGCTCCTGTGTCAGTTTGCTGAGAATCATGGCTTCCAGGTTCATCCATGTCCCTACAAAGGACACGAACTCATCATTTTTGATGGCTGCGTAATATTCCATGGTGTATATATGCCACATTTTCCCTGTCCAGTCTATCATCGATGGGCATTTGGGTTGGTTCCAGGTCTTTGCTATTGTAAACAGTGCTGCAATAAACATTCGTGTGCACGGTTCTCATAGTA
>NW_016107904.1:1017120-1046988 GCF_001604975.1 Cebus imitator
GTGATGTGGTGCTGAGAAGAATGTATATTCTGTGGATTTGGGGTGGAGAGTTCTGTAAATGTCTGTTAGGTTTGCTTGTTCCAGGTCTGGAGTTCAAGTCCTGGATATCCTTGTTAATTTTCTGCCTTGTTGATCTAATATTGACAATGGGGTGTTAACATCTCCCACTATTATTGTGTGGGAGTCTAAGTCTCTTTATAAGTCATTAAGAACTTGCCTTATGTATCTGGGTGCTCTTATATTGGGTGCGTATATATTTAGGATCGTTAGCTCTTCTTGTTGCATTGATCCTTTTACCATTATATAATGCCCTTCTTTGTCTCTTTTGATCTTTGTTGGTTTAAAGACCATTTTATCAGAGACTAAGATTGCAACTCCCACATTTTTTTGCTCTGCATTTGCTTAATAAATCTTCCTCCATCCCTTTATTTTGAGCCTGTCTGTGTCCTTGCACGTGAGATGGGTTTCCTGGATATAGCACATAGATGGGTTTTGTCTTTGTATCCAATTTGCCAGTCTGTGTCTTTTGATTGGGGCATTTAGCCCATTTGCATTTAAGGTTTATATTGTTCTGTGTGAATTTGATCCTGCCATTTTGATGCTTGCTGGTGTTTTGCCTGTTAGTTGATACAGTTTCTTCATTGTGTCGATGGTCTTTACCATTTGGTACGTTTTTGGAGTGGCTGGTACTGGTTGATCCTTTGTATGTTTAGTGCTTCTTTCAGGTGCTCGTGTAAGGCAGGCCTGGTGGTGATGAAATCTCTCAGCAATTGCTTGTTCTTAAAGTATTTTATTTCTCCTTCATTTATGAAGCTCAGTTCGGCTGGATATGAAATTCTAGGTTGAAAGTTCTTTTCTTTAAGGATGTTGAATATTGGCCCCCACTCTCTTCTGGCTTGTAGGGTTTCTGCTGAGAGATCCGCTGTGAGTATGACGGGCTTCCCTTTGTGGGTAACCCGATCTTTCTCTCTGGCTGCCCTTAGCATTTTTTTCTACATTTCAACCCTGGTAAATGTGACGATTATGTGTCTTGGTGTTGCTCTTCTTGAGGAATATCTTTGTGGTGTTCTCTGTATTTCCTGTACTTGAATTTTGGCCTACCTTGCTAGGTTGGGGAAGTTGTCCTGGATAATATCCTGAAGAGTATTTTCCAGCTTGGATTCATTCTCTCTGTCACATTCAAGACACCTATCAAACGTAGATTAGGTCTATTCACATAATCCCATCTTTCTTGGTGTCTTTGTTCATTTCTTTTCAGTCTTCTTTCTCTGATCTTGCCTTCTCATTTTATTTCATTGAGTTCATCTTCAATTCAGCTACTGAAACTTGTGTATGCTTTGTTAAGTTCTTGTGTTGTGCTTTTCAGCTCCATCAAGTCATATATATTCTTCTCTAAGGTGTTTATTCTCATTAGCATTTCGTCAAACATTTTTTCAAGGTTCTTAGTTTTTTGCATTGGGTTAGAACATGTTCTTTTAGCTCAGAGAAGTTTGTTATTACCCACCTTCTGAAGCCCGTTTCTGTCAGTTTATTAGATTCATTCTCTATCCAGCTTTGTTCTCTTGCTGGTGAGGAGTTGTAAATCCTTGAAGGTGGAGAGGCATTTTCGTTTTGGGAGTTTTCATCCTTTTTATGCTGGTTTGTTTGTGAATTTATTTACCTGTGGTCTTTGTAGTTGGTGACTTTTGGATGGGGTCTCTGAGTGGATGTCCTTTTTGTTGATGTTGAAGCTATTTCTTTCTGTTTCCTAGTTTTCCTTCTAGCAGTCAGGCCCCTCTGCTGTAGGACTGCTGGAGGTCCCCTCCAGACCCTGCTCCCTGGGGATCACCTACAGTGGCTGCAGAACAGTAAAGGTTGCTGCCTGTTTCTTCTGTTATCTTTGTCCCAGAAGGGCACCCACCAGATGTCCACCTGAGCTCCCCTCTGTGAAGTGTGTGTTTGGATATACAGGGGTTGGGGAGCTGCTTGAGGAGACAGTCTATCCCTTATAGGAGCTCAAGTGCTGTGCTGGGAGCTCCATTGTTCCATTCAGATCGGCTGGAAAGGTACATTTAAGTCTGCTGCAGTGGAACTCATAACTGCCTTTTTCCCAGGTGTTCTGTCCTGGGAAGGTGGGGCTTTATTTATAAGTTCTTGATGTGCTGCTGCCTTTTTTCAGAGATGCCCTGCCCAGCAAGGAGATAGCCTAGTCACAGTCTGCCAGCAGAGGCTTTGCTGAGCTGCCGTGGGCTCTGCCCAGCTGCTGTGTGAACTTCCTTGGGATTTTGTTTTCAGAGGTATAATAATGGCAGTCTGCCTCAGTAATGGTGGACTACCTCAGTGATGGTGGACTGCCTTGGTAATGGTAGACTGCCTCGGTAATGATGGACTGCCTCAGTAATGGCAGATGCCCTTTCCCTCACAGAGCTGGACTGTCCTGGGTCCAGCTGCACTTGCTGTGAAACTCTCAATCCAGAGCGTTTCAGATTGCTGGTCTTTGTGGGGGTGGGACCCAACAAGCCAGATCACCCAGCTCCTTGTTTCAGCCCTGTTTTTTTTCAGCTGAATGGGCAGCCCTATCTCCCAGGCATTCCAGGCACCAGTTGAAGTGGCTCCCAGATTTGTGAGTTGTTGTGCAGAGATCCGCTGCACTGGCTGAAACAGCCATGCTGGAGACTCGTGGCGCTTTTCAGCCCGGGAATCTCCTGGTCTGTGGGCAGTAATAACTCACTTGGAATTGTGGTGATCACTCACCCTCTGCATTGTTTTAGCTGGGAACTACACTCCAGAGCTTTTCCTATTCTGCCATCTTGGATCCTTCTCTGGCTCAGTTGCAATTTTAAAGGAGCAATAGATTGGGATTCCCTCTTTCTCTTTTTTTGAATTTTGAATTTTCCTGATAGAAGTTTAAATGTTGTCATTCAGTGTGTGAGGTTCTTCACACCAAAACAAATATCTTTTTCCTGTCTGTTGAATTTGAAAGCTCCTGTCATCTTCCTTTTCACAGATTAATTGTAGCAGGCATAGGTACTATTCCATTGTGATTGAGTTATGAAGCATGTATGGCTAGCAAGGTTTCTGTAGGTAAAACTAGGGAGTAACATTATCTACTACTGACTGCTGCCTCTTCTCCAGGGAATTAAGATGGCCTGAAGAGTTTAATTATAAAAGAAACAATAAATAGATCCTGGCAGTTATGCAGAATCACCCTAAATAGATGGAGTGTTGCCTTTCAACTAAAGCTAGACATTAGTCCATGTAACAAAAACATGGATCCTTGTGGGTAGGGTAGGGAGTGAGGAGGGCTAGTCCATCACTCAGCATAGAAAACAGAGGAAGTTGATGACCACGTGTCTCTGGCATGATCCTGAGGAGAAGTTGGCCTGGCTTAGTTACTAAAAAGTAGGCATATTCCAGCCCTATAACGTTGATTCATCACATGGGATGAATATGCAATTTATCGTCCAAATTAGAGCATCATTATAGAAAGGGCAGTACTGTTGATAATTAATTCAGGGTATAAATACAAATAGGACTGTCCTGGGCAAGTCCTAACCTACCTCCCCTAACTTGGATGCTATATTTACTAAACAGACTTTTAATTACAATTGGTCTTCCTAAAGAATTTTGTCTGCAGAGAGAATGTCATGATAATTTATTCATTCAACACATATTTATTGAGTAAAATACAGAGTTTTGCTTTCATGGAGCTTACAGTCTAGTAGAGAGATAGTCAGTTAAGCTCTTACTATATACCATTATCAGTGTTGTGCTAAGGGAAGTATGAGGTAGCTTATGTGGGTCACTACTAGGACTTGGAAGTTAGGAAAGTTTTCCTGGAGGAAGCCGCTACTTTCTGAGCTAAGACCCCAAATGAAGTGTGATTAAAACATGTTGGGCAAAGGAGGTGGGGAAGAGAGTTTTTCCAGCCTAGGGTATACACAGGCCAGAAGCTAGAGAAAACATTTATTCTAGCTCAGCAGTCTCCAACCTTTTTGGCACCGGGGATCAGTTTCATAGATGAGTTTTTCCATGGATGGGGGTGGGGATGGTTTTGGGATGATTCAAGCACATTATATTTATTGTGTACTTTATTTGTATTATTATTACATTGTAATATGTAATGAAATAATTATACAACTCACCATGATGTAAAATTGGTGGGAGACCTGAGCTTGTTTTTCTGCAGCTAGTCAGTTCCATTTGGGGATTATGGAAGACAGTAACAGATCAACAGGCGTTAGATTCTCATAAGGAGCATGCAGCTTAGATTCCTCATGTGTGCAAATCACAATAGGGTTCATGCTCCTATAAGAATCCAGTGCTGCTGCTGATCTGACAGGAGGCAGAGCTGAGGCAGTAATGTGAGGGATGGGGAGTGGCTGTAAATACAGATGAAGCTTCGCTGACTCTCTTGCTGCTCACCTCCAACTGTGAGGTGGGGGCAGCAGTGGGGGGATGGGGAGAGTTGGGGACCCTGTTCTAGCTAATGAAAGATGTATGTTAGGCTGAAACTTAGAATAAGTGAAGAAAAGGAGTAAGAGTTGTAATGACAGATGGGAGAGGACAGCTCTCAGAGAGCACAATCCATTCTGGACTCATCCACTTGACTTCATTGCCAGTCTGGACACATACCCTCTATGAGTTTCCAAGCCAGATTCAGGATTGAGCTGGGATAAGGGAGAAGCTTCAAATTGAATGGGAATTGGATGTTTTGATTTAGATTAGATTGGACTTTATGAAAGTAATGTGCTTAATCAAATAGCAATGATTTAAACAGCAGGATCACACTTAAGACCAAAAACACATGTCCCTATCTCTACCCCATTATGTCTTTTAATTTCTACTTTTTGGAGGCAGTCATGTTTAACTCAACACTTTTAGCTGTTTCTTCTGGTATTTACTTCAAAATTCCTGTTATATCTTGATTTTTCAACTTTAAGAATTCTCTGTTAACTTTGTTTTATGGTAAATGAGGATTTAAATATCTTTCATTACTCCCTTGCCTCTTCTCTTCCCAATATACACATGTGCTCCTGTCCATCTTCCCAATATAATTATATTGTGATTTATTTTTATTAAATCAGTATTTCATGTTTACATTATTATGCCTAGTAAACAGGCAGATTTGCAACTAAGCAAATGATATTTCCCTGTACTACTTTTTTTCCCCCATTTATTTATTTTATTGCATTTTAGGTTTTGGGGTACATGTGAAGAACATGCAAGATTGTTGCATAGGTACACACGTGGCAGTGTGATTTGCTGCCTTCCTCCCTATCACCTACATCTGGCATCTCTCCCCTTGCTATCTCTCCCCAGCTCCCCGCCCCCCATCGTCCCTCCCCTATTTCCCCCCAACTGACCCCAGTGGGGAGCTTTTTACTCTTCCTGATGTTGTTTAGTTTTCTATGTACCTTTCAGTAATTCTGCTTCCAAATTTTGTACATAATCAATATAGTAAATGAGAAAATCTACCAGTTGTATTTTTTTTTTTCTGTTGCACTATCCTTTCTGAAATCCCATCTTCCTGCCTCAGGCTGGATGGATTGCTTGGCAGGCCCACAGTCTACATCTCAGGACTGCCCTTTGCAGTCATTTAGGGATGCCTTTTGCCTCTATCCTGTGTTAAACTCCCTAATAATGTTTGTTTCTTGGTTTAGACTGGACTTTTTCTGCCCCTCAAAAAAGCTGAGATCTAGGATATTGACCCAACAAAGCAAATCTGAAAATAATGGTGGGAGAAAAGCCCTTTCTGCTTTCATTCTACTAACTCTAGTTTATTTAATAAACCAGTTAAATAATTGAGGAAATATGATCAGATTGTGTTTTAGCAACATTCATTGAACATCATATGTTTATTGATATAATGGGGGAACAAGATGGGCATGGGCCTACCCTCTTAAGTCTAAACTCTATAAAGTATTCAATCAAAATGGCTATTAGAATACAGTATGAAAGGTGAGTACAAGGATAAGGTGCTATGGCCACGTGTGAGAGGGGCACTTAACTTAGAAGTAGAATGAAGGATGGACTGAGGGAGCAAACAAAAGGTCACATTTTGCATGATTCCAAGTATATGAAATATCCTGCATAGGCAATTTCATGGAGACAGAAAGCAGATTAGTTGGTTGTCGGGGCCTGGGGATAATGAGGAGTAACTGCTTAATGAGTACAGGATTTCTTTAGGAGTGATGAAAATGTTCTGGAACTAGATAATTGTGATACTTTCAGAGCATTGTGAGTATACTAAAAGCCACTGAATTGTATACTTTCAAATGGATAATTTTGTGTCATGTAGATTTCACCTCAATAGAAAAAATAAAGAAGAGCGAACAGTTAGGAGACCACTACAGTGATAGTCCTGATGTGAGATACACTTTTAAAGTAGTTATTTTAAATGTATTATCTTTATGTAGTTTTTCAATAGGCAGACACATGGCACAAGCTTCAAAAAAGAACAAAAGGTTTAAAGTAAAATGTAAGTGTCCTTCCCTTCCTGTCTCCCAGTCATCCAGTTCTCTTCCCTTGGAGGAAAAAATAGTTATCAGATTCTTATGTATTTTGAGTCTGTGCATAATGTGTATGTATTTGTATGTTTATATATAAATGTAAATATATATCATGTGTATGTATTCATATATGTATGCATTCAAATATATATTATCATCTTAAAATCAAATTGTAGTTTATGGGGTTTAGGATATGCCGTCTCATAATATGGCATCCTGGCATTTGAGAAAACAGCAGAAACAGGAAGGTCGCTCTCACCTTTCCCCCACCTTTCTACCCTGAAGTAGGTCATCAAACCTAGGAACGTCACTCTCTGACCTCCTACCTTTCTGCCCTGAAGCAGCTCATTTGAGAGGTGCTTTTCCTATACCTGAAGAAAAGTAACATCCTTATCTCTGAGAAAAGTAACACAGGAACACAAAGAAGAATCTGAACAAACAGGCCTTTGTAGGTTCTCTCCAGTTTATTGCCGTTAGATCATAGCCTTTTGTCCTCCAATCATACTTCTCCAAAACTGTCAACTCTTCATCAAACCTAAGCATAAAAATACACAAGCTTACCTGTTTCTTTGGGTCTTCATTCCTTATGAAGGCTCCCATATCACAAAAGTCTTAAGTAACTTTGTATGATTTTCTTTTGTTAATCTGTCTTTTGTTATAGGGGCCGCAGCCATAAACCTAACGATGGGTGAAGAAAGGAAATTATTCTTTCCCTATGTAGCATTCCTCAAGCACATTTTGCATCTTGCTGTCTTCACATATCTTGGAGGTCATTTTATATCAATACAGAGAATGTTGCCTAGTTCTCCTTAACAGCTTCATAGAATTCCATATTGGACTATAATTTATTAATCTGCTCCTTATTAATGGATATTTAGATATTTAGACTTTCAGTTTTTTGCTGTAACCAACAATGCTATAGTGAATATTCTATATGTATATATGTTATTTTGCTCAAATGTGAGCATGTGATAAGGCCCTGAACCAAAGCAGTGGCAAACTGAAGGGAGAGGAGGTGATGAGAGAAGACGAGGAAGACACAAGCATGCAGTGAAACAGAATTTATAAAATGTGGCAACTGATTGCATATCTTAGATGGAGCGGGAGAATTTTGTATTGTTGTGCATTTCCAGTCCCTAGCAGAAGGCGGGTGCTTAACAAATATTTTCGAAATGCATCTACAAGAATAGCTTGAAAGTTTCTAGTATAAATTATGGGTTGTGGTAAATGAACCGTTCTCATGCCCACATTTGTTTTGATTTCCATGACCTCTCTCCCTTGGCATTCCCGGAGGGCTTTGGCTTGACAGTTTACTGACAAGCAGTTAATGACTTTTATTGAAAAATACATTGTATGACTCCTGGTTCTTTGTATTGTAGATTATGGGCAGTACAGCAGTTAATAAATAATTGCAAATCTGATTGTGGCATGCCAGTGTACTTGAATAGATTGAGTATTTTATGAAACAGAACAAACATTATATTTACATTTCCATTTAATCTAGAGGTTAATGATATTTAACAAAATTGAAAATTATAATACGTAGTACCTTTAATCAGTGTTAAGAAAAATATTTGCTGCTTTCTCCATCTCTTCACATCATGGAATATTTAGTATCTTATCTCCCTTCAGGAACTTAAATTTGTTTCTTCTCTGAATTTCCTTAAAATATCCTTTATTCCTTAATTGAAACTATGATTGAAAGGCATGATAAGATTATAATTAAGCTAGTTTTGATGCCTACACAATAAATGCTCATAATCTCAGTATGTTCTTAATTTATGATATGATTATTCAACATTAGTGATTGATATAATCAAATTACCATACTAAATATGACATTTGTGTTTAGGAAAATTTGCAATTACAAACTTAAAAATTGTAGAGAGACTTATTTCATGTCTATATGTGATTCTTTACACTCAGTAATCAGAAACAAAGATGATAGTGGTTAGTGTAAACTTGCCTATATGCACCTAAATGTCTTCTGTCTCTCTGTTTTTCTATATTCTATCCTCTAGTTGCTTTTGGCAACAAAGTGTACAATTTCTACTTGTGTGGTTTTTTTAACCTCTTTTAGACCTTTTGAAGTTATTTGATTTAGACATGGTGAGCCAGATTTAATTTTATGAAAAATTCCCTTCCAGCAACCTAGCTACTCTTTCGCTGCGATGTAAGTAGAAATGGAAGCGTTAGAGTTTTTATAGGTAAACCATATGGTTAAGGAGATTTCCTGTCATAAGAAATGTGAAGGAAAACTTTGAATAAAGAAATAAAATTGTCTTGCCTCCTGCCATATGGATTAGTAAATTATGCATTGGAGTTGTCCAGAAACCTTTATTAATAGCTTGCGATCATCAAAAACAGTTCCTCAAGAAGCATTAGTAAAAAACCCTGAAAACCTGACTCGGGCTCTTTCACCTTTCCTTACTCCTTTTCTTTAATAGTCATTGTTAAGGTATTTTCACATAGAGTGTATAAATTTGTAGTCTTACCAGCGGCTTACGAGAAACTGTTTCCTAACTATCCCACCAACACAGTGTGCTATTTCAATTGCTTTTCGTGAACCTTCCTTAGCTTGAATTTTAGAGACCAGATCTTCATCATTATCCTAGTCATAGGCCAGTTGCTATGGAGTCAGCTTTAATGTAGATAATCAGGTTAGAAAGGAAGACAAGAAAGCTTTTAAGTATATTTTGTATACTAGATACAAATATATTTTATTAGAAAATATTTCAAGCAAGCAAAAATTTTAAACAGTATTAGAACAAACATTCTTGTACACCACCACCCACTGTGCTGTACTTTATCCTTTTTGTGACATTTCTTTTACATCCTATTTTAGAAGTGGAATACTATGCATAGATTTGAAGCTGCTTGTATACTCCTCCCCAATATCATTTACCTCTCTCTTTCCCCAGAAATATCATTTTCAAGCATATTTTTACATGTGTAATAAACATTATTGTTTTGCATGTTTCAGTGACACTGTGTGAGTTCTTCTTTGACAATTTTCCTCAACATCATGTATTTGAGATTTCTCCATGTTGATATATGTAATTTATTTTATTGTTTTATAATTCTATAAAGTGCGTCATAATTAATTTATTTCTTCTCTCATGGACGTACATTCGAGTTGCCAACTTTTTACTAATGCACATGGTACTGCAATGACTGTCTCCTAATAATGTGTCTCTATCTCTCTTTTAACATGAGTAAGGATGTCTGTAATTCCAAGAGCTACTGCATCCTTCTAGGAGGAGGAAATTACTGGGTCTTAGGGAAACCAGTCCTGAGAGGGTAGTGTGGTGTATGCTAACAGTTTAGTGTTCTTTGAACAAAAAGTTTCTTACTATTTCTGTGTGTGAATTATGCAGGTAGGAAGACCACATCATGAATTCAGAGAGGTAGATAGGATGAAGGGCCCAATATGTTGGAAGGTTTGGGTGATCTTAAATGGGGAGTTATTTGATCATTTTTTCATTTTAAAGACATTGTTTTGGTGGGTTATATGGAGGATGAACTAAAACTGGAATGAGGAGTGTTTCAATCAGTACCCTTTGCATTGTAAGTAATAGAAAATCAAACTCAAATTGGATTAAATAAGAAGGGAATTTATTGACACATAGGAGTGGGACGCCTAGAGGTAGAAAGTTAGGTTTGACCAAGCAGCTCAATGATGTCACCAATAACACACCCTTTTCTTCAACTTTGTATTTCATGTGTTATCTCTACTATTTCCTGGTTGTGAGATGACTGCCAACAGCTTCTGGGACTGTAAGCTTAATTGACCATGTCCACAGTCGGGGCGGGGGGGAGAGGAGAGAGACAAAAAAACATATAGAGCCCCTCTCATGCTCTCAACCAAATTTCTGATTGTACATGTTCGCTACTGAAACAATCAGTGTCCCAAGAGAGACAGAATTATTTGAATAGTTTATTTCATCAAGGACCTCCACTGAGGCTAGGGGATGGTGTTTATTTAACTCAGCAAGGCTGCTACATCAATGAAGGAGATGTGGTTCCCTTTAGGACAGCCTCTCCACAGGCTGTTAGGAAGATGTAGTATATAAATTTAGGCTGGTTAGAAACTGAACAGATATCTTCCATGGCAGAGAAGTGAGCAAGCCTGGAGCAAGAGACATATAAAGAGGTGATGAAATAGCAAAGTGATAAGGAACTTTGTTCATGGCAGTAGGGAGAGACAGAAGAATATGGACTTGAGAAATATGTAGAAAGCAGAACTTGATGATTCATGATTATGGGGAGAGAAGGGTAATGTATTCGTTAGGCTAGGCCAAACAGCCATAACAAAGAGATCTCAAAATCTAATAGCTCAAACCTTCAAAGTTAATTTCTCTCTTAGGTTTGGCATGTGTTTTAGAGTGCTGATGGTGGTGGTGGATGGATCTGATTCATCTTTTAGGGATTCCAGGTGATCTCACCTAGACCACCTTCAACATATAGTTTCTATGATTGATTTGATTATTGCCATTCTCATCCTTAGGAAGGGGAAAGTGTGAGAACCTTGTCATAAGACAACTCCTAAACCAAAAGCGAGATTGGGATATGTGGTGTATATGAGCATAGATTTTGGTGGACAGTGGCAGTATTTGCTATAGGTAGACTGGTGGATGGTGACTCCCATGTTTCTGGTTTGAGGAATTGATGATTGATGGTTCAGTAAATATGTTAGAGAATATGGAAGGATGATTTGAAGTGAGAGGAGAGGGGAGATGAAGAGTTCAGATTGGGATATCTTGAGTTTGATGTGTGTGCCAGTCACACAGGCGGAAATACATAATTGGCAGATGGCTATAAAAGCCTAGTCTTCATGAAGGGAGGTCAGAAATAGATATAGAGATTTGAGAGTCATTCATTATGAAGTGATTGATTCTTGTGGTAATTTTTGCTTAAAAGCATTACCTGCACTCACCTTGAAGCCCACCTTCCTCTTTTCTGCTGCCCACTCCTTCAATCATGTGACATTTTTAGGCAGTTTATTCCCAACCAGTTTGACAGTTCAGTACTTGAAAAAGCAAAATTTATTCTTCAAATGTGGAGATGTCTTCCTCTTACAGATGATTGTTTATAAAAATGTCAAAATAATATCAGTGCTACATGATGGCTAGGGGATCCCATTGTTAGCATGACTCCAACTAGATAAGTGCTTTATAATCGCTGCCTTTGATTGCCTGTCTTTAATTCAGCTCTCTATGCGTGACAAAACAATTAAGATTTTAAACAAATTATCTATGAGTTGTCCCTTATTCAAATGCTTATTTATCCTGGTTGTGTATGATGTTTTCCTTAGAGAAATTGTGTTCCCATTCTTCTAATAAGTTGTGAGTGATAGCATTTCCTAAAATCCTGAATCTGTAAGTGAGTCTAAGAATTTTCCATGTAGAGGATGGGACTCACGGTTCTCAGGGTTATCTCTACTATACCCATTATGGAAGGGATTGTGTTCCTAGAAAAATTTCTCAGAGAAAGGAAAGATTGTTGCAATTTTTTGGCCTTGGCAAATATTTGATTTGGAGTTAAAGAACTGCAATGTGGCCAGCCGTGGTGGCTCATGCCTGTAATCACAGCACTGTGGGAGGCCCAGGCGGGTGGATCTCCTGAGGTCAGCAGTTCAAGACCAGCCTGGCCAACATGGTGAAGCCCCATCGCTACTAAAAATAAAAAAATTAGCTGTGCATGGTGGTGAGCATTTGTAATTCCAGCTACTTGGGAGGCTGAGACAGGAGAATTGCTTGAACCTGGGAGGTAGAGGTTGCAGTGAGTGTGAGCTGAGAACACGCCATTGTACTCCAGCCTGGGAGACAAGTGTGAAACTTTGTCTCAAAAAAGAAAAGAAAAGAAAAAAGAAAAGAAAGAAAGAAAGAAAGAATGAACAAATGAACTACAATGTGTTTTCCAGACATTTTCATCTATTCTATTCCTTGGGTTCTTGTTGGTAAAAGGGGTCTAAGAGGTCATCTCTGTGGTCCTATTAGAACCAGTCAGGGAACCCTGTAGATTTGGCTTGGACACTTTCACTACTGAACAGCTTAATACATTTTAGGAAGATTGTTTCCTTGATGAACAACCTTAAGGTTATTTTTTAGGTTGAGTTCATATCTGCCTACTTCTAATTCTACTCATTAGCTGTAGAACAGCAGCTCTCAGCCCTTTTGTATAATGGTGTTTTAGCCTTAGAGAGGTCACTGTCTGACACATACATGAGATAAAAGATAATATAGGTAACTGGCTGTATATATAACTACACATTTGGATCATTTAAGAAAACACTGAAATGCAAATGAGGGAGCGAATAACTTGGTAACATTGACCCTTTTCTGGCATAGAAAAGTAAATCACTTGCAAATGTCCAAACTTCAGTAATTAAAAATAATAAATTATTTTCTACTTATCTCCAGAGTAAAACACAAGCATGGGTTTTTTTTATTTTTATTATTATTTTTTTAATTTAGATGCCTTTATTTCTTTCAATTTCTTTCAATTGCCTGACTACTCTGGCCAGGATTTTCATTACTATGTTGAATAGGAGTGGTAAGGGTAGACATCCTTGTCTTATTCGGTTCTTAAAGGGAAGGCTTCTAGTTTTTACCCATTCAGTATAATGTTGGCTGTGGGTTTGTCATAGATGACTCATTATTTTGAGGTATGTTCCTTCAATGCCTAGTTTGTTGAGTGTTTTTAACATAAAGCAATGTTGAATTTTATCAAAAGCCTTTTCTGCCTCTGTTGAGATGATTATGTGGTTTTTGTTTTTAGTTTTATTTTGCTTTTAGTTTTATTTATTCACATTTATTGATTTGTGTATGATGAACCAACCTTACATCCCAAGAATAAAGCCTGCTTGACTGTGGTGGATTAGCTTTTTGATGTGCTGCTGGATTCAGTTTGCTAGTGTGTTGTTAAGACTTTTTGCATCTATGTTCATGAGGGATATTGGCCTGAAGTTTTCTCTTTTTTTGTGCCTCTTCCACGTTTTGGTGCACCATAATAAGAGTTAGGGAGGAATCCCTCCTCCTCAATGTTTTGGGAGTAGTTTCAGTAGGATTGGTATGAGTTATTTATGTGTCTTACAGAATTTGGCTGTGACTCTCTGGTTCAGTGCTTTTTCTGGTTGGTAGTGTTGTTGTTCAAATTATTACTGATTCAATTTTGGAACTCATTTTTGGTCTAGTTAGGATTTCAGTTGCTTCCTAATTCAATCTTGGAAGGTTGTATGTTTCTAGGAATTTAACCATTTCTACTAGGTTTTCTAGTTTGTGTGCATCTAATAGTCTCTGGGCCCTTTCTAAAAAAATTTCTGTGGGGTCAGTGGTAATACCCCTTTGTCATTTCTGATTGGGTTTATTTGGATCTTCTTTTTTCTTTATTAGTCTAGCTAGCAGCCTATCAACCTTATTTATTATTTCAAATAACCAATGTTTGGATTCATTGATCTTTTGTATGATTTTTCTCATCTCCATTTCATTCAGTTCAGCTCTGATTTTGGTTATTTTAGTTCTTCTACTGGCTTTGATGTTGGTTTGCTCTTGTTTTTCTAGTTCTTTTAGGTGTCATGTTAGGTTGTTAATTTGAGATCTTTCTTTTTGATGTGGACCTTTAGCACTACAAACTTTCCTCTTAACATAGTGTTAAGAGGAAAGTTTGTAGTGCTAAAGATATGTGTCCCATAGATTCTTATATGTTTTATCTTTGTATTCATTAGTTTCAAGTAATTTGATTTCTGCCTTAATTTTACTTTTACCCAAATGTCATTCAGAAGCAGGTTGTTTAATTTTCATATAATTATATGGTTTTGAGAGATCTTGGTATTGATTTCAATTTTTATTGTGCTGTGGTCTGTGACTGTGGTTGATATGCTTTTGTTATTTTTGAATTTGTTGAGAATTGATTTATGGTCGAACATATGGTTGATTTTAGAGTATGTACCATGTGCAGATGAGAAAAATGTATATTCTGTTGTTTTTGGGTGGAATGTTCTATAGATATCTGTTAGGTCCATTTGGTCAAGGGTTGAGTTTAGGCCCTGAATATCTTTGCTAGCTTTCTACCCCAATAGTGTGTCTAATACTGTCAGTAGGGTGTTGCAGCCCCTTGTTATTATTGTGTGGTTATCAGAATCTCTTTGTGGTTCTCTAGGAACTTATTTTATCAATCTGTATGTTCCTGTGTTCCATCCAGCTTTTATAAACTGTAAATTCTGAATCCTCACTGCTCTATTTGCCCTATCTGTCTGAATGGTTATTTGTTAATGTTCTCCTTAAATTATCACGTGTCTAGAATTGGACATGGCATTCCAAATATGGTTTGTACAATGCATGGCTCATTGCTTGGTGGGAACGGTATTTTCTAAAGCACTAGAAGATCGGGGAATATGATGTTGGAAATAAGAATATTTTCTCCCAGGTTTTAAGTACAAGATGCAAATAATTCCAGGGATGTGTGTATGTGTATTCTGACCCAAAAGTTTGCTATTAATGAGGACCTGTTATAAATCTTTGCAATCTATGTGTTTATTGACTTGTGCCAAAGGCTTTGGATTATCAAGCCCATAATAAGGAATAATAGAAATCATGATTATTGCTCTTTTTCTATTCTATTTTCAAAAAATAATTTGTTAGTTTCAATTAGATCCTATATATTAGTCATGGGTATCAGTAATTCAATATTTCCAAATTTAAATGGTTGAATGTATTATTTGGGATAGGGTCCCAGTTGTGAAATCTCTTCCTATCTTTCCATACTTCTCCGAGGATTAGAAGTCATTTCAAACATTACTGCCACTTTACCCTGCTCTTTCACCTGGAAGTGATTTCTTCCTTATTTGAATTCTTTTAGTTCTTTCTTGACAGTCATCCTACCTATCATTGTATTATGGATATGTGTGTATGTGTTTAATCTCCTGTAAGAGAATATAGCTTTTTAAGAGAATCTAATATGTTGTATTCATTCTTAAATGTCTCAGATAGCCTACTCAGTGCCTTGAATCTAATTTGTGCTCATTAGTCATTGAATATAAATGCAATATAAATATTTAAAAATGCCTTCATAGACAGTAGAGGATTTAATAAGTAAACACATCTAATATAAACCAAAAATATATTTGATAATGAAGTACAAAAGCACCAAATTAATGAATTAACCAATTATAATTCTCTGGTGTGGACTGATTTGTTGGGATTGTTTATATTTAGGTATTGGATACAATACATGTTTTATGATAGAAGAAAAGCAGAATTGTATACAAAGAATATTATCAGCATCCTCTCTTATATCAGGTTTCAGTCCCTTCAGACTTGCTGATCTTATTTGGACATTCTAAATAGTGGATTTGAAAATTAACTTTTGTAACCAATTTTTTCCTGGGGAATAGGAACAAATATTCTGGGTAGTCACTCTTATTTTGTATATTAATATCATCTTCTCATTTTGAAGAAGCTAGTATAATTGTTGGGCAAGAGGAAATGCCCTACTTGATCTTACTGATCTTAGTGATTTACTGTGTAGTAAGCCACTTTGCATTATCTTATTTTTTTTTTTTTTTTTTTTTTTTGGTTAGAAAACTTTTTATTATTTTTCTGTGGAATTATTTTTTGTCATATTTCCCACATAGAAAATTGAAATATATATAAAAAGGTAAAATTTGTGATCATTTATTCTTTATAAATATTTTTAACAATCAATGAGGTAGATTTTATAATTAACCTTATTTTGTGAATGAGGACAAAAGAGACGGAGAGGTTAAGTAAATAGTTCATAGTAAGCAGTGCAACCAATCCCAGATCCAGTACCCAAGGTCTTTTTTTCTTTCCAATTTTTATTTTAGGTTCAAGGGGGACACATGCAGGTTTCTTACGTGAGTAAATTGCATGCCATGGGGGTTTGGTGTACAGATTGTTTTGTTACCCAGGTAATCAGCACAATACCCAATAAGTAGTTTTCCAGTCCATACCCTCTACCCTCAAATAGGCCCCACTGTCTTCTGTTCCCTTCTTTGTGTCCATGTGTACTCAATGTTTAGCTCCTACTTATAAGTGAGAACATATGGTATTTGGTTTTCTGTTCTTGTGTTAATTTGCCTAGAATTATGGACTCCAGCTCCATCCATGTTGCTTCAAAGGACATGATCTCATTCTTTTTTATGACTGCGTAATATTCCATAGTGTATATGTACCATATTTTCTTTATCCAGTTCACTGCTGATGGGCGTTTAGGTTAATTCCATGTTTTTGCATTGCGAATAGTGCTGTGCTGTGCATACACATACATGTATCTTTATGGTAGAATGATTTATATTCCTTTGCAGAGCCCAAACTCTTGAACACTATGTTCTCCTTTGTGTTCCTTGTTATCAAACAAATCTATAAATGTTATTTAAGCTCTTAATATGTACAAAGTGATTTTAGGCATTGTTGTCAAAATAAAACGATATGAAGCAAGAGATATAGGATAAGATATCTATTCTTTTTTAAATATAGAGGTGGGATCTTATTGTGTTGCCCAGACTAGTCTCAAACTCCTGGCATCAAATGAGTCTCCCACCTCAGCTTCCCAAAGCATTGGGATTATAGCATGAGCCACCATGCCCAGCCAAGATAACGGTTCTTCAAGAACTTAAAATTTTTCTGTAAAGACTACATGTTTATCTAATGGAATATAGTTCTAATATTATGCACATTAAGTGCCAACTAAATGACACTGGTATAGTGTTCTATAGGAATTTATAGGAAAGCTTTGGGGCAGTCCAGTAAGACTTTTATGGAGAAGATGAAACTTTAGATTATTCTTACGTGGAAACTAGAACTTATATCAGCAGAGATGGAGGAGGGCATTGCAGACTGGCCCCGATGCAAAGGAAGAACATACCCTGAGCCATACTCAAGCTGGGAGAAGATTAAGACATGGCCAGGGGATCTCACTGCACATTGTCAAAATTGTTTTTTCAGGCTTTCATCTTAAAAACTAGAAATCCATTTGTGAATGTAAATTACGTTCACCAGAACAATTGCACAAGAATCAATTTTTACAACCATAGACAACAAAAGCAAATTTTTAAATACATTGATTTTATTAAGGGAAGGCACAATCATTTAGGTTTTCAAAAATGAAAGAATACTACAAATTGGCAAGGAGGAAAATTTGTTGTTAGCACCCGTACTATCTATTGTTGTTTTATAGTAACTGTATACATTTTTAAACAGTTTTCAGTATGAAGGATGATAAAAAATTTAAATCCTTTTTCCAAAAGGCATATGAAAACAATATACCTCATCTACCATGAATAAATATAATCCGGCTCTATGAACACAGATAAAATATCATTGAAGGTATACACTAGGTTGGATAACTGAAAGGACTCATAAGACTCTGCTCATGTAAGGATTTAAGAAAGATAAAGATATAGCACAGCAGGATAAAGAAATTGCAGACAATCATAAAGAAGCCCAGCCTTCCAAGCGCAGCTCTCAGAGCCCTTATTCACACAGGATATACTTCACGTTCTGATTATAAACTGCTATGATCTATATCTAAGATATGCGGTACCTTGGTCTCAGGGGAGCTAATGCACAAATTTACTGAAGGATATACCCTTCTGGTTATATAGCTAAAACCAGACTGTGTAACCATTTAAAAAAGTAGAATGAAATATATGGGGTGATAACTTTGGAGAGTGGTTACTTTCGGAAAGATGAAAATGTGATAGACGGGGAGTACAGCAATTGTATGTATAAAGTTTCATTCTGCTGGTCTGGTGGCTAGTCCATGCCTGGTATATAATTCTCACTTCTGTTTTCTAATAAAAATAAGATTACAAGAGACACTTTCACATTGTCAACTGCAGGAGCCTAAGTGACCTCATCGTAACTGTGAAAAAACTCTCATTTTATAACTGTAGTTATAAAACTCATGTGATTTAATATATTCATCTCATGAAGTCAACAAATTCATTCTTCTGAAGGGTTTTAGGGCCAGAGTGTTGATTAATCAGACAGTTGCGGAAACGTAAAAACAAGAAATTATGTGGCAAGTACCACTATAATTATTTTAAAAATTATTTATTTAAAAAAATTGAATAATTATATATATTTATCATGTACAACATGATGTTTTGAAATATGTATGCATCGTAGAATGGCTACATTGAGCTAATTAACACATGCATTACTTTACATGCTTAGCATTTTTTTGTGGTGAGAACACAAAATCTGTTATAGCACTTTTCAAGAATACAAAATATTGTTATCTACTGTAGTCACCACCATGTACAATGGATCTCTTGAACTTATTTCTCCCTGTCTAAGTGAAATTTTGTATCCTTTCACCAATATATCCACAACCCTCCAACCCCTATCCCCTAGTAACCATCATTTTACTTTCTGCCTTTATGAGTTCAACTTTTTTACATTCCATGTATATGCAAGATCATGCAGAATTTGTCTTTCTGGGACTGGCTTACATCACTTAACATAATGTCTTCTAGGTTCATCTATGTTGTTGCAAATGACAAGTTTTCCTTATTTTAAAAGACCGAATAGTATTCCATTGTGTGTATACATGCCCCATTTTCTTTATCCATTCATTCACTGATGGACACAGGTTGATTATATATCTTGGCTAGTGTGAATAATGCTGCAATGAACATGGGAGTGCATATATCTCTTTGAGATGTTGATTTCATTTCCTTTGGATACATATCCAGTAATGAGATTGCTGGATCATATGGTAGTTTTATTTTTAATTTTTGGAAGAGCCTCCATATTTTTTTCTGTAATGTCTATACTAATTTACATTCCCACCAACAGTGTTGAAGGGCTCCCTTGCCCGCATATCTTTGTCAACACCTATCATTTGTATTTTTGATTATCTCAATTCTTTTTTCGTTAAGAGTTGGGGTCTTGCTCTATCATCCAGGCTGGAGTGCAGTGGCTTGATCATGTCTCATTGCAGCCTTAAACTCTTGGGCTTAAACGATTCTCCTGCCTCAGCCTCCTGAGTTGTTGGGATTACAGGGTATCTGGTTTATAATCCCTATTCTATTAGATGTGAGGTTTTAATTTTCAGTTTGCTGATGATTAGTGAGGTTGGACATTTTTTCATATACTTGCTGGCCTTTTGTAAGTCTTCTTTTGAGAAATGTCTATTCAGGTTTCTTTACTCATTTTATAATTAGATTATTTGTTTTCTTGCTATTGAATTATTTGAGTTCCTTGCATATTTTGGATAATAATCTTTTATCAAATGTATGCTTTGTACATATTTTCTCCCATTCTTTAAGTTGCCTATTTACTCTGTTGATTGTTTCCCTTGCTGCACAGAAGCTTTTTAGTTTGATATAATCCCATTTGTCTATTTTTTTGTTTTGTTGCCTGTGCTTTTGGGGTCATAACCAAAGACTATTGTCCATAGTGAAGTCATGGAGCTTTCCCCATGTTTCCTTCCAGTAGTTTTATAGTCTCAGGTTTTATGTTTACATCTTTAATCTGTTTTGAGTTGATTTTTGTATAAAGTGTGAGGTATATTCATTCTTCTGCCTGTGTATATACAGCTATCCTAACAATATTTATTGAAGAGACTGTCCTTTCCCCTTGTGTTTTCTTAGAACCTTTGTAAAAAGTCACCTGACCATAAATATGCCCCAGTGCAATCTTAATCACAAATGTTTACTCACATAAGCACTATCATTATTAATCTATTATTCCTGCATGGCTCAGACATAAGGCTTTTCACAGAGGCCTGAAGATTAGAAAAACAAGTACAGTACTCGATCTTATCTTCCATCACAAAAATATGCTAGAGGTCAGATATTTCTTCTAAGTAATTGTTTCCTAACTGAGAGTGATTTTGTACCCCAAGTGATGTTAGGCAATATCTGAAGATGTTTTAGGTTGTCACACTGGGGAAGTGCTGGTAGTATCTAGTGAGCAGAGGTCAGATGCTGCTAACCATTCTAAAATGCACAGGACAGCTCCACATGACAGCGTATTTTTTTCTTCAACTTTTGTTTTAAGTTCTGGGGTACATATGCAGGATGTGCAGGTTTGTTACATAGGTAAACGTATGCCATGGTGGTTTGCTGTACGGATCAAGCCATCATCTAGGTATTAAGCCCAGAATCTACAAGTTATTCTTCCTGGTTCTCTCTCTCCTTTTCATGGCTACATACTATTCCATGGTGTATATGTACCATGTTTTATTTATCCAGTCTATCATCAATGGGCATTTGGGTTGATTCCCTGTTTTTGCTATTGTGAATAGTGCTGCAATGAACTTACACATGCATGTATTTTTATAACAGAATGCTGTATATTCCTCTGGGTATGTATCCAGTAATGGGTTTGCTGAGTCCAATGGTATTTCTGCTTCTAGATCTTTGAGGAATTGCCACACTGTCTTCCACAATGGTTTAACCAACAGTGTAAGAGCATTCCTTTTTCTCTGCAAACTCACCATTATCTGTTCTTTCTTGATTTTTTAATAATCACCATTCTGACTGGTGTGAATTTGTATCTCATTGTGGTTTTGATTTTCATTTCTGTAATGATCAGTGATGTTGAGCTTTCTCTCATATGTTTGTTGGCTGCATGAATAACTTCTTTTGAAAAATTTCTGTTCATGTTTTTTGCTTATTATAAATACAGTTGTTTTTTCTTATAAACTTGTTTAAGTTCTTTGTAGATTCTGAATATTAGATCTTTTTCAAATGGATAGATTGCAAAATTTTCTCCCATTTTGTAGGTTATCTGTTCACTCTGATGATAGTTTCTTTTGCTGTGCTCTTTAGCTTAATTAGATCCAATTAGTCAATTTTTGCTTTTGTTGCAATCATGGCTAAGTATTATCCAGCCCCAAATGTTAATAGTGGCAAGGTTGAAGAATTCCGATCTAAGCTACAAATATTTAAAGTTATTTTGATAACTTATTGATAGGCAAAGTAATGCCTATTCATCATGAAAATCTGGAAAATACAAACAGCACAAAGAAGAAATAAGTCATTCAGGAGGGAGGATCCAGGATGGCTGAATAGGAACAGCTCTGGAGTGCAGTTCCCAGAAAGAACAATGCAGAGGGTGAGTGTTCACCGTATTTCCAAATGAGTTTTTACTGCCCACAGGCCCGGAGATTCCCGGGCCAAAAAGCGCCATGAGTTTCCAGCACAGCTGCTTCAGCCAGTGCCACGGGTTGGTGCACAGAAACTCACACAAACTTGGGTGGCCGTTTCAACTGGCACCTGGAACACCTGGGAGACAGAGCCCCCCATTCAACTGTAAGGGAGGGGGCTGAGACAGGGGGCCAGGTGATCTGGCTCGGTGGGTACCACCACCACAAAACAAGCAATCTGAAATGCTCCAGATTGAGAGTTTTGCAGCAAGTGCAGCTGGACTCAGGATGGTTCAGCTCAGTGGGGGAAAGGGCATCTTCCACTACTGAGGCAGTCTGCCAATAACGAGGCAGTTCTAATTACCTCAAGGAAGTTCACACAGCAGCTGGGAAGAGCCCACAGCAGCTCAGCAATGCCTCTGCTGGCAGACTGTGACAAGACTATCTCCATGTGGGGCAGGGCATCTATGAAAAAAGGCAGCAGCACATCAGGAGCTTATAAATAAAGCCTGACCTTCTTAGGACAGAGCACCTGGGAAAAGAGGTGGTTATGAGTTCCGCTGCAGCAGACTTAAATGTACCAGCCCAGCAGCTCTGCATGGAACAGAGGAGTTCCCAGCACAGCACTTGAGCTCCTATAAGAGACAGACTGTCTCCTCAAGCAGCTCCCTGACTCCCATATACCCAAAGAGATACCTCAAAAAGGAGAGCTCAGGCCAACATCTGGCAGGTACCCTTCCAGGATGAAGATAACAGAAGAAGAAACTGGCAGCAACCCTTACTGTTCTGCAACCGCCACAGGTGATCCCCAGGCAAGCAGGGTCTGGAGGGGACCTCCAGCAGTCCTGCAGCAGAGGGGCCTGACTCTTAGAAGGAAAACTAAGAAACAGAAAGAAATAGCTTCAACATCAACAAAAAGGATGTCCACACAGAGACCCCATTTGAAAGTCACCAACTACAAAGACCACAGGTAGATAAAGCCAAGAAGATGGGAAGAAACCAGCACAAAGAGGATGAAACACCAAAAACCAGAACACCTCTCCTCTTCCAAGGGATCAAAACTCCTCACCAGCTAGGGAACAAAGCTGGATGGAGAATGAATCTGATGGATTGACAGAAACAGGCTTCAGAAGGTGGGTAATAACAAACTTCTCAGAGCTAAATGAACATATGCTAACCCAATGCAAAGAAACTAAGAACCTTGAAAAAAGGTTAGATGAAATGCTAAGTAGAATAAACAGCTTAGAGAAGAATGTAAGTGACTTGATAGAGCTGAAAAATGCGGCACAAGAACTTCGTGAAGCATACACAAGTTTCAATAAAGGATATCAGAGATTGAAGATCAACTCAATGGAATAAAACGAGAGGGCAAGATTAGAGAAAAAAGAGTGGAAAGAAATGAACAGAGCCTCCAAGAAAATGGGATTATGTGAAAAGACCTAATCTACATTTGATAGGTGTACGTGAATGTGACAGAGAGAATGAATCCAAGCTGGAAAACACTCTTCAGTATATTATACAGGAGAACTTCCCCAAACTAGCAAGCAAGGCCACTATTCAAGTCCAGGAAATACAGAGAACACCACAAAGATATTCCTCAAGAAAAGCAACCCCAAGGCACATAATCGTCAGATTCACCAGGTTGAAATGAAGGAAAAAATGCTAAGGGCAGTCAGAGAGAAAGGTTGGGTTACCCACACAGGGAAGCCCATCAGACTCACAGCGGATCTCTCAGCAGAAACCCTACAAGCCAGAAGAGAGTGGGGGCCAATATTCAACATCCTTAAAGAAAAGAACTTTCAACCTAGAATTTCATATCCAGCCAAACTAAGCTTCATAAGCGATGGAGAAAGAAAATCCTTTAAAGACAAGCAATTGCTGAGATATTTCATCCCCACCAGGTCTGCCTTACAAGAGCTCCTGAAAGAAGCACCAAACAAGGAAAGGAACAACACGTACTAGCCACTCCAAAAATGTACCAAATGGTAAAGACCATTGACACAACGAAGAAAATGCATCAACTAATGGGCAAATCATCCAGTTAGCATCAAAATGGCAGATCAAATTCACACATAACAATATTAACCCTAAATGTAAATGGACTAAATGCCCCAGTCAAGACACAGATTGGCAAATTGGATAAAAGGTCAAGACCCATCTGTGTGCTGTATTCAGGAGACCCATCTAATGTGCAAGGATACACATAGGCTTAAAATAAAGGGATGGAGGAAGAATTATCAAGCAAATGGAGAGTTAAAAAAAAAGCAGGAGATGCAATCCTAGTCTCTGATAAAATGGACTTTAAACCAACAAAGATCAAAAGAGACAAAGAAGGGCATTACATAATAGTAAAAGGATCAACACAACAAGAAGAGCTAATGATCCTAAATTTATACACACCCAGTACAGTAGCACCCAGATACATAAAGCAAGTTCTTAATGACCTACAAAGGGACTTAGACTCCCACACAATAATAGTGAGAGACTTTAACACTTCACTCTCAATATTAGACAGATCAATGAGACAGAAAATTAACAAGGATATCCAGGATTTTAACTCAGATCTGGATCAAGCAAATCCAATAGACATCTACAGAACTCTCCACCCCAAATCCACAGAATATACATTCTTCTTAGCACCATATCACACCTACTCCAAAATCGACCACATAATTGGAAGTAAATCACTCCTCAGCAAATGCAAAAAACGGAAATCATAACAAACAGTCTCTCAGACCACAGTGCAATCAAATTAGAACTCAGGATTAAGAAACTAACTCAGAATGGCACAACTTCATGGAAATTGAACAATAGTTTCCTGAACATCGACTGGGTAAACAATGAAATAAAGGCAGAAATAAAGATGTTCTTTGAAAGCAATGCGAACAAAGACGCAACATACCAGCATCTCTGGAACACGTTTAAAGCAGTGTCTAGAGGGAAATTTATAGCAATAAATGCCCACCAGAGAAGCGAGGGAAGATCTAAAATCAACACCCTATCTTGAAAATTGAAAGAGCTAGAGGAGCAAGATCAAAAAAAACTCAAAAGCTAGAAGACAAGAAATAACTAAGATCAGAGCAGAACTGAAGGAGATAGAGACACAAAAAAACCCTTCAAAATATCAGTAAATTCAGGAGCTGATTTTTTGAAAAGATCAACAAAATAGACCACTAGCCAGATTAATAAAAAAGAGAGAAAAATCAAATAGATGCAATAAAAAACGATAAAGGGGACATCACCACCAATTCCACAGAAATACAAACTATAATCAGAGATTACTACAAACAACTCTATGCACATAAACCAGTAAATCTGGAAGAAATGGATATATTCCTGGACACATGCACCCTCCCAAGCCTAAACTGGGTAGAAGTTGAAACCTTTAACAGAGCAGTAACAAGGGGTGAAGTTGAGGCAGCAATTAATAGTCTACCAACCAAAAACAGTCCAGGTCCAGACGGGTTCACAGGGGAATTCTACCAGATGTACAAAAGGAGCGGCTACCATTCCTTCTAAAACTATTTCAAACAATCCAAAAAGAGGGAATCCTTCCCAAATCATTTTATGAGACCAACATCATCCTGATACCAAAACCCAGCAGAGACTGAATAAAAAAACAAAACTTCAGGCCAATATCCATGAAGAGCATAGATGCAAAAATCTTCAATAAAATACTGACAAGCCGATTGCAACAGCACATCAAAAAGCTTATCCACCATGATCAAGTAGGCTTCATCCCGGGGATGCAAGGCTGATTCAACATACACAAGTCTATAAACGTAATTCACCACATATACAGAACCAAAGACAAAAACCACCTGATTATCTGAATAGATGTAGAGAAGTCCTTCAACAAAATTCAACAGCCCTTCATGCTAAAAACTCTCAATAAACTAGGTATCGATGGAACATATCTCAAAATAATGAAGGCTATTTATGACAAACCCTCAGCCAATATCATACCGAATGGGCAAAAAATGGAAGCACTCCCTTTGAAATCTGGCACTAGACAAGGATCCCCTCTCTCACCACTCCTATTAAATACAGTTTTGGAAGTTCTAGCCAGATCAATCAGGAAAGAAAAAGAAATAAAGCATATTCAGTTAGGAAAGGAGGAAGTCGAATTGTCTCTATTTGCAGATGACATGATTGTATATTTAGAAGACCCTATCATCTCAGCCCAAAATCTCCTGAAACTGATAAGCAACTTCAGCAAAGTCTCAGGATACAAAATCAATGTGCAGAAATAGCAAGCATTCCTGTACACCAACAACAGACAGAGAGCCAAATCAAGAATGAACTGCCATTCACAATTGTTAAAAAGAGAATAAAATACCTAGGAATACAATTAACAAAAGATATAAAGGACCTCTTCGATGGGAACTACAAACCACTGCTCAAGGAAATAAGAGAGGACACAAACAGATGGAAAAGCATCCCATGCTCATGGTTAGGAAGAATCAATATTGTGAAAATGGCCATACTGCTCAAAGTAATTTATAGATTCAACACTATCCCCATCAATCTACCAATGATCCTCTTCACAGAACTGGAAAAAACCACCTTAAGCTTCATATGGAAACAAAAGAGAGCCCGCATAGCCAAGACAATCCTAAGCAAAAAGAACAAAGCTGGAGGGATCACACTACCTGACTTCAAACTATACTACAAGGTTACAGTAATCAAAACAGCATGGTGCTGGTACCAAAACAGAGATATAGACTAATCAAACAGAACAGAGGCCTTGGAGGCAATGCCACACATCTACAACCATCTGCTCTTTGACAAACCTGACAAAGACAAGCAATAGGAAAGGGCTTCCCTGTTTAATAAATGGTGTTGGGAAAACTGGCTAGCCATGTGCAGAAACCAGAAACTGGACCCCTTCCTGACACCTTAAACTAAAATTAGCTCAAGATGGATTAAAGACTTAAACATAGGACCTAACACCATAAAAACCCTAGAAGAAAACCTAGGCAAAACCATTCAGGACATAGGCATAGGCAAGGACTTCATGACTAAAACACCAAAAGCATTGGCAACAGAAGCCAAAATAGACAAATGGGATCTAATTAAACTCCAGAGCTTCTGTACAGCCAAAAAAACAATCATCAGAGTGAACTGGCGACCAACAGAATGGGAAAAAGTTTTTGCAATCTACCCATCTGACAAAGGGCTAATATCCAGAATCTACAAAGAACTAAAACAGATTTACAAAAAAAAAAGCCAAACAAACCCATCCAAAAGTGGGTGAAGGATACGAACAGACACTTTTCAAAAGAAGACATGCAGGAGGCCAACAAACATATGAGAAAATGCTCATCATCACTGGTCATTAGAGAAATGGAAATCAAAACCACATTGAGACACCATCTCATACCAGTTAGAATGGTGACCATTAAAAAATCTGGAGAGAACAGATGCTGGAGAGGATGTGGAGAAGTAAGAAGAGTTTTGCACTGTTGGTGGGAGTGTAAATTAGTCCAACCATTTTGGAGGACAGTTTGGCGATTCCTCAAGGACCTAGAAATAGAAATTCTATTTGACCCAGCAATCCCATTCCTGGGTATATATCCAAAGGATTATAAATCGTTCTATTACAAAGACACACGCACACGTATGTTCACTGTGGCACTGTTTACAATAGCAAAGACCTGGAACCAACCCAAATGCGCATCGTTGATAGACTGGACAAGGAAAATGTGGCACATATACACCATGGAATACTATGCAGCCATCAAAAATGATGAGTTCGTGTCCTTTGTAGGGACATGGATGAATCTGGAAACCATCATTCTCAGCAAACTGACACAAGAACAGAAAATCAAACACCACATGTTCTCACT
Source organism: Cebus imitator (assembly GCF_001604975.1). Lineage (NCBI taxonomy): Eukaryota > Metazoa > Chordata > Mammalia > Primates > Cebidae > Cebus > Cebus imitator. The sequence continues at coordinate 1,044,581 of NW_016107904.1, forward strand.
CATAGGTGGATGTCGAACAATGAGAACACATGGACACAGGGAGGGGAGCATCACACACTGGGGTCTATGGAAGGAGGCAAAGGGAGGGACAGCAGGGGGGTGGGGAGGTCAGGGAGGGATAACACAGGGAGAAATGCCAGATATAGGTGACAGGGGGTTGGAGGCAGCAAACCACATTGCCATGTATGTGTCTATGCAACAATCCTGCATGATCTGCACATGTACCCCAGAACCTAAAGTACAGTTAAAAAAAAAAGTCATTCATAGTTCCATCTCTCGGAAATAACCACTATTTAACATTTTATTGCAATGACTCTCAAACATGGCTATACCTATAGAGCTATGAAAAAACTTAGGGTTTCGTCCCTAGATAACTTATTCCAGTCTTTTCACCATATGTACTTTTATGTAACCTACTTTAATCCCTTAACAGTATTTCATGAGCATTTTTCTATCCCAGAGGTTGGTAAACTACACCTGTTTCCATAGGGTTTGTGAGGTGAGAATGGGATTTACGTTTTAAATGGTTGAAAGAAAATCAAAAGAAGACTATGACACATGAAAATTATATGAATTTTACATTCTGTTGTCCTAAAATAAACTTTTGTTGAAATATAGTCATATCCTTTCATTGACATGTTGCCTGTGGCTGCTTTTATGCTACCACGGCAGAGTTGAGTACCTGTGACAAAGATTGTAGGGCCTGAAAATTCTAAAATATGCATTCTCTAGCCATTTACAGAAAAAGTTTACCAACCTCTGTCCTATGCCGTTAGATACTTCCATTGTTCTTTCCTTGATATATAGCATCTATCTCTTCTTGTTGAGTATTTAAGCTATTTTCAAATTTAGGCTACTATAAATGATTATTACAAAAAAATCCCAGTTGACCAACCCATGCATATGTACAAGATTATTTCTGTAAAAAAACATTTCTAGAGAAAATAACTTTTTAAAGGGATTTGTTCATATAGTCAAATTAGTGTCTTGAAAGTTTATACCAATTTCCAGTCCAAATCAGAAGTGTTTAGAAATGCCTCTTTCCTACTTCAATGGGTGCTTTGCATTTATGTCTCTGCCAACCTGAGAAGTTGTTTTAACTTGTACCTATTTGTTTACTAATGAAGTTGAAAATTTCTACCATGTAGAAATGGCTTATTGACCACCTTTTTTATTTTATAAATTACCTCTTTTTAATTTTTGTTTGCCTATTTTCTATTATGGGTTTTGCCATTTTTCCGCTGCTCCATAAGAATTTTTTTCTTTTAAAATTAAGGATAACAACAATTTTTCTGACATTTAAGCTGCTAATGTTTCTTCATATTTACATTTTCATATTAACGTTTTTAATATATGCAAGTTTTAAAATGTTATAACTTAAAAATATTTCCTGCCCTTGGCATCTTTCTTATTTTATTTGTTGTATATTCATTGTGGGTGAATATGAACTAATTAAACGTGATGAAAGGCGAAAGGGCATTGAAGACCAGGAGAATGGCATGTGGCAGGAAATGCATGAGTGCTGCTTGGAAAGGGGGGGGAAATAAGGTTGACTGAAGCAAAAGGAAAGATTAAGGAGGGAGATAGGGATACAGGAGTCAAATTACAGTCATCTTTGTATGTTTTGACAAAGGGCTTCAACTTTATCATCTGAAGTTCAAAATGTGCTTCTTGTACTACCTGCAAGAGTTAACTGTGGGTGGTGATGGTGTGAATGTTGAAATGCTGATTTCTGTGCTCTAATGAAGATCTGCTAGTGGAGGTTTAGGTGATAAGGTCTCAGGATGATAAGCTTCACAGAAACAATTATCCAAACATATAAACAAGTGATATAAGTGCCAGCTGTGCTCTACTCATAAGAAAGAAGAATTCAGAGCAGTGGTTCTCAATTTTGTCTGCATGTTAGAAGTGGAATCAGTTAGGGGAAATTTACAAACACTGTTACTTATATCTTATCTCAGTGATTCAGCTCTGTTGGTTTTGGAATATCACCTGGAAATTGAGATTTAAAAAAATCTGATGTTCAGCAATGTTGAGAATTACTATTATAGACTAGTACCCATTCTGTAAGTGTTGGTTCCAGACCAGCAGCATGAGCATGAACTGGGAATTATTAGAAATGCGATTTCTAATACCACAGACCTGCTGAATCAGAAACTGTGTTTAACAAGGCCTCCAGGTGGTTCTGATAGATGCCAAAATTTGAGAACCACTGCTTTAGAGTGATTGAGGAAGTCATTTCGTGGTCCCTCCATGTTTTAGAACTCATCTGTTATTGATCATTTGGCTACTTTTGCCCTACGAGTTGGAGGAAACTTTGGAACTGGGCAAAATTAACACCATTTGCTGAGCTCCTTTTTGGTTTTGCATGCTGATGCTTGCCTGTATGTGATCACTGATGGGGTGCC